>NW_019174393.1:13604189-13641689 GCF_002260705.1 Seriola dumerili
GAAAATAAGGGATACACAACTACATCATGGGTCAAAGGGTCAGCTCCAGAGGACCAACGAATGGACACCAGGCAAACTGAGAGCATGGGCAAAATCTCCAGTTTGCTAACAATAAGATTCTGCTTATTGATATTTGGTTGTTTCTTGTATAAGAAAAATAACATCAAAAGGACTTATCACTAAGGTGCTGAATCCTGGACACTCTGTGCCATGCTTATACCACACACACACACACACACACACAATCTGTTCCTCACTCTGTTCCTGGGTTGACCACCCTGGCTGGTGCCTCACCAATTCCAGTCACTCGTTTTTAGTCAGCGGCCTGGCCGACTTCAGTTTCTGATCTCAAGTCGCTGGTCTGGCCACCACCAGTTCTGGATACCTAGTCTTTGGTCCAGCCGACACCAGTTCCTCGAATCTCATCGGCAGTCCAGTCGACATAGGTTTCTGGTTCTCATTTGGCAGTCTGACCGACACCTGCTCCTCGTCTCGTCAATGACCTGGCTGACTCCAGCCTCCTGATCCCCAGTTGGCGGTCCGGTCAGCACCAGCGCCTGGTTTAAAGTCAGTGGCTCGGCTGCCTCCTGTTCCTGATCTCCTGTTGGTGGTCCAGCAACCTCCTGCTCCTGATCCCCAGTCACCTGTTTGCCGGGACCCTTCTCTCACAAACAGACCATGGTTTTACATGTCAGAAGGATACACAACTACATCATGGGTCAAAGGGTCAGCTTCAGAGGACCAACGAATGGACACCAGGCAAACTGGAGAGCATGGGCAAAATCTCCAGTTTGTAACAATAAGATTCTGCTTATTGATATTTGGTTGTTTCTTGTATAAGAAAAATAACATCAAAAGGACTTATCACTAAGGTGTGAATCCTGGACACTCTGTGCCATGCATTAACACACACACACACACACACACACACACACACACACACACACACACACACACACACACACACACACACACACACACACACACACTCTTTCTTCCTCTCTACTTAAGAGCCATAAACTACAACCCACATTCCAATCCTGAGAAGTGACCAGCAGAACACTCTTCACAGACACAGATCTGAGGAAGAATCTATAATTAAATATCTAACTGTTCTGTGACACTCATGTAATGTTTCTATGTAATATATAAATCCTGGACTTCTATCCTCAAGAATGGCTGAAATGTAGGTTTAAGACAATATCTTTCATATAGCCATACTGTGAGCATCCTTCACACAAGGGACACGTTACATGACATCAGGAATGTCTTTATTATTATTATAGTCAAAGAACTGCTGTGCAATCCACATTTATTGACTATTGGCTTTAGGAAGAGTTTATTATGTTGTATGATCAGTTAACCACTTATTATGATTACATCCTTCAAACCTGAAATTAATTTGAAATCCATTTTTGTATGATTCCTTTCTGTCATTATTAGTATATATATATTTAGGTTTATATGTTGTGTTGTTTAATCTTTTATGGTCATGGTGGAAGATGGATATGCAAATTTTATGTGTAAACTATAGAATTAAATAATTCAAAGTTCTATGGAAAATTCTTCTCTTCTCCAAGTTGAAACAAAGAAAAGACGGGTGACGCCCCTGAAACATGCACCAGCCCCCAGGGGATAAAACCGTTGTGACCATTTCACACACAGCTCTTAGCAACCACTCTTAGCTCTTGCTTTTAGCAACAGCTTTTAACCACGGCTCTGAGCCATTTTGCACTTTCTCCTGCGCATTCTTTGTCCTTTGTTTGCCACATGCTCGGAGTAACTTTTTCTTTGTCTACATGCGCAATCTTCTATTTTTATAGCCTAAGCCAAGTTAATTCAACTGAACCAAAACAGCAGAAGTGCCTCAGAGTAATTTTTGTAACTTTTAATTATCACATTTGACTTTTTGAAGATTTCTGACAGCTTAGGTTAATCTGGCCAATGCCTGCCTCCTCTACAAGCAAGGCATAAAAGTGTCAAAAAACTGAACCTGAGTGGAATTTGAACCCACAACCTGCCTAGTGTTAGATACCTGGTCTAACCATTGTACCACAAGCTGCCCAATCACAGACTATTTGTATTGTATGCCATCAAAATGTCATAGTATAGTAAGGGATAAAACTACATAGAGTAAGGCAGAAAAATGCCAAAAAACATCATAGTATAGTATGGCAAAAAACATAAAAAAATATCATTGTATATTAAGGCATAAAAGGTCATATAAATGTCATGGTATGCTAAGGCATAAAACGACATAGTATATTGAGGCATAAAATAGCCAAAAAACGTCAAAGTATAGTATGGCATAAAACGTCAAAAAAATATTATAGTATATTAAGGCATAAAACGTCATATAAACATCATAGTATGGCAAAGCATCCGATCAAATAATATAATTAGTCATTAAATTACCAAAAAACGTCAAAATATAGTATGGCAGAAAAATGCCAAAAAACATCAAAATACTTCAAGGTGCTGCAGTCGGCAGCGGTTCGAGTCCTGCATCGGACGGCCTTTACTTCATGTCATTCCCCTTCTCTGTCTCCCCATTTCCTGTCTCTCTACTGTCCTGTCAAGTAAAGGCATAAAAAGCCCCAAAAAATATATCAAAAAACTATAGTATAGCAAAAAACGTCAAAAAAATATTATAGTATATTAAGGTCATACAAAGGTTAAAGGTCATATAAACGTCATAGTATGGCAAGGCATGTGATAAAATAATATAATTAGGCATAAAAATGCCAAAAAACGTCATAGTATAGTATGGCAAAAAACGTCAAAAAAATATTATAGTATATTAAGGTCATATAAAGGTTAAAGGTCATATAAACGTCATAGTATGGCAAGGCATGTGATAAAATAATATAATTAGGCATAAAAATGCCAAAAAACGTCATAGTATAGTATGGCAAAAAACGTCAAAAAAATATTATAGTATATTAAGGTCATATAAAGGTTAAAGGTCATATAAACGTCATAGTATGGCAAGGCATGTGATAAAATAATATAATTAGGCATAAAAATGCCAAAAAACGTCATAGTATAGTATGGCAAAAAACGTCAAAAAAATATTATAGTATATTAAGGTCATATAAAGGTTAAAGGTCATATAAACGTCATAGTATGGCAAGGCATGTGATAAAATAATATAATTAGGCATAAAAATGCCAAAAAACGTCATAGTATAGTATGGCAAAAAACGTCAAAAAAATATTATAGTATATTAAGGTCATATAAAGGTTAAAGGTCATATAAACGTCATAGTATGGCAAGGCATGTGATAAAATAATATAATTAGGCATAAAAATGCCAAAAAACGTCATAGTATAGTATGGCAAAAAACGTCAAAAAAATATTATAGTATATTAAGGTCATATAAAGGTTAAAGGTCATATAAACGTCATAGTATGGCAAGGCATGTGATAAAATAATATAATTAGGCATAAAAATGCCAAAAAACGTCATAGTATAGTATGGCAAAAAACGTCAAAAAAATATTATAGTATATTAAGGTCATATAAAGGTTAAAGGTCATATAAACGTCATAGTATGGCAAGGCATGTGATAAAATAATATAATTAGGCATAAAAATGCCAAAAAACGTCATAGTATAGTATGGCAAAAAACGTCAAAAAAATATTATAGTATATTAAGGTCATATAAAGGTTAAAGGTCATATAAACGTCATAGTATGGCAAGGCATGTGATAAAATAATATAATTAGGCATAAAAATGCCAAAAAACGTCAAAGTATATTATGGCAGAAAATGGCAAAAAACGTCATAGTATAGTATGGCAAAAAACGTTGAAAAAACAACATAGTATATTAAGGCATAAAAGGCCATACAAACGTCATAGTATGGCAAGGCATGTGATAAAATAATATAATTAGGCATAAAAATGCCAAAAAACGTCAAAGTATAGTATGGCAGAAAATGCCAAAAAACGTCATAGTATAGTATGGCAAAAAACGTCAAAAAAATATCATAGTATATTAAGGCATAAAAGGTCATATAAACGTCATAGTATGGCAAGGCATGTGATGAAATAATATAATTAGGCATAAAAATGCCAAAAAACGTCAAAGTATAGTATGGCAGAAAATGCCAAAAAACGTCATAGTATAGTATGGCAAAAAACGTCAAAAAAACAACATAGTATATTAAGGTGTAGAAGGTCATATAAATATCATAGTATGGTATGGCATGTGATGAAATAATATAATTAGGCATGAAAATGCCAAAAAACGTCAAAGTATAGTATGGCAGAAAATGCCAAAAAACGTCATAGTATAGTATGGCAAAAAACGTCAAAAAAATATCATAGTATATTAAGGCATAAAAGGTCATATAAACGTCATAGTATGGCAAGGCATGTGATGAAATAATATAATTAGGCATAAAAATGCCAAAAAACGTCAAAGTATAGTATGGCAGAAAATGCCAAAAAACGTCATAGTATAGTATGGCAAAAAACGTCAAAAAAATATCATAGTATATTAAGGCATAAAAGGTCATATAAACGTCATAGTATGGCAAGGCATGTGATGAAATAATATAATTAGGCATAAAAATGCCAAAAAACGTCAAAGTATAGTATGGCAGAAAATGCCAAAAAACGTCATAGTATAGTATGGCAAAAAACGTCAAAAAAACAACATAGTATATTAAGGCATAGAAGGTCATATAAACATCATAGTATGGTAATGCATGTGATGAAATAATATAATTAGGCATGAAAATGCCAAAAAACGTCATAGTATAGTATGGCAAAAAACGTCAAAAAAACAACATAGTATATTAAGGCGTAAAAGGTCATATAAACATCATAGTATGGCAATGCATGTGATGAAATAATATAATTAGGCATAAAAATGCCAAAAAACATTAAAGTATAGTATGGCAGAAAATGCCAAAAAACGTCATAGTATAGTATGGCAAAAAACGTCAAAAAAACAACATAGTATATTAAGGTGTAGAAGGTCATATAAATATCATAGTATGGTAAGGCATGTGATGAAATAATATAATTAGGCATAAAAATGCCAAAAAACGTCAAAGTATAGTATGGCAGAAAATGCCAAAAAACGTCATAGTATAGTATGGCAAAAAACGTCAAAAAAACAACATAGTATATTAAGGTGTAGAAGGTCATATAAATATCATAGTATGGTAAGGCATGTGATGAAATAATATAATTAGGCATAAAAATGCCAAAAAACGTCAAAGTATAGTATGGCAGAAAATGCCAAAAAACGTCATAGTATAGTATGGCAAAAAACGTCAAAAAAACAACATAGTATATTAAGGCATAAAAGGTCATATAAACGTCATAGTATGGCAAGGCATGTGATGAAATAATATAATTAAGGCATAAAAATGCCAAAAAACGTCAAAGTATAGTATGGCAGAAAATGCCAAAAAACGTCATAGTATAGTATGGCAAAAAACGTCAAAAAAACAACATAGTATATTAAGGCATAGAAGGTCATATAAATATCATAGTATGGTAATGCATGTGATGAAATAATATAATTAGGCATGAAAATGCCAAAAAACGTCATAGTATAGTATGGCAAAAAACGTCAAAAAAATATCATAGTATATTAAGGCATAAAAGGTCATATAAACGTCATAGTATGGCAAGGCATGTGATGAAATAATATAATTAGGCATAAAAATGCCAAAAAACGTCAAAGTATAGTATGGCAGAAAATGCCAAAAAACGTCATAGTATAGTATGGCAAAAAACGTCAAAAAAACAACATAGTATATTAAGGCATAGAAGGTCATATAAACATCATAGTATGGTAATGCATGTGATGAAATAATATAATTAGGCATGAAAATGCCAAAAAACGTCATAGTATAGTATGGCAAAAAACGTCAAAAAAATATCATAGTATATTAAGGCATAAAAGGTCATATAAACGTCATAGTATGGCAAGGCATGTGATGAAATAATATAATTAGGCATAAAAATGCCAAAAAACGTCAAAGTATAGTATGGCAGAAAATGCCAAAAAACGTCATAGTATAGTATGGCAAAAAACGTCAAAAAAACAACATAGTATATTAAGGCATAGAAGGTCATATAAATATCATAGTATGGTAATGCATGTGATGAAATAATATAATTAGGCATGAAAATGCCAAAAAACGTCATAGTATAGTATGGCAAAAAACGTCAAAAAAATATCATAGTATATTAAGGCATAAAAGGTCATATAAACGTCATAGTATGGCAAGGCATGTGATGAAATAATATAATTAGGCATAAAAATGCCAAAAAACGTCAAAGTATAGTATGGCAGAAAATGCCAAAAAACGTCATAGTATAGTATGGCAAAAAACGTCAAAAAAACAACATAGTATATTAAGGTGTAGAAGGTCATATAAATATCATAGTATGGTAAGGCATGTGATGAAATAATATAATTAGGCATAAAAATGCCAAAAAACGTCAAAGTATAGTATGGCAGAAAATGCCAAAAAACGTCATAGTATAGTATGGCAAAAAACGTCAAAAAAACAACATAGTATATTAAGGTGTAGAAGGTCATATAAATATCATAGTATGGTAAGGCATGTGATGAAATAATATAATTAGGCATAAAAATGCCAAAAAACGTCAAAGTATAGTATGGCAGAAAATGCCAAAAAACGTCATAGTATAGTATGGCAAAAAACGTCAAAAAAACAACATAGTATATTAAGGTGTAGAAGGTCATATAAATATCATAGTATGGTAAGGCATGTGATGAAATAATATAATTAGGCATAAAAATGCCAAAAAACGTCAAAGTATAGTATGGCAGAAAATGCCAAAAAACGTCATAGTATAGTATGGCAAAAAACGTCAAAAAAACAACATAGTATATTAAGGTGTAGAAGGTCATATAAATATCATAGTATGGTAAGGCATGTGATGAAATAATATAATTAGGCATAAAAATGCCAAAAAACGTCAAAGTATAGTATGGCAGAAAATGCCAAAAAACGTCATAGTATAGTATGGCAAAAAACGTCAAAAAAACAACATAGTATATTAAGGTGTAGAAGGTCATATAAATATCATAGTATGGCAAGGCATGTGATGAAATAATATAATTAGGCATAAAAATGCCAAAAAACGTCAAAGTATAGTATGGCAGAAAATGCCAAAAAACGTCATAGTATAGTATGGCAAAAAACGTCAAAAAAATATCATAGTATATTAAGGCATAAAAGGTCATATAAACGTCATAGTATGGCAAGGCATGTGATGAAATAATATAATTAGGCATAAAAATGCCAAAAAACGTCAAAGTATAGTATGGCAGAAAATGCCAAAAAACGTCATAGTATAGTATGGCAAAAAACGTCAAAAAAATATCATAGTATATTAAGGCATAAAAGGTCATATAAACGTCATAGTATGGCAAGGCATGTGATGAAATAATATAATTAGGCATAAAAATGCCAAAAAACGTCAAAGTATAGTATGGCAGAAAATGCCAAAAAACGTCATAGTATAGTATGGCAAAAAACGTCAAAAAAACAACATAGTATATTAAGGCATAGAAGGTCATATAAATATCATAGTATGGTAATGCATGTGATGAAATAATATAATTAGGCATGAAAATGCCAAAAAACGTCATAGTATAGTATGGCAAAAAACGTCAAAAAAATATCATAGTATATTAAGGCATAAAAGGTCATATAAACGTCATAGTATGGCAAGGCATGTGATGAAATAATATAATTAGGCATAAAAATGCCAAAAAACGTCAAAGTATAGTATGGCAGAAAATGCCAAAAAACGTCATAGTATAGTATGGCAAAAAACGTCAAAAAAACAACATAGTATATTAAGGTGTAGAAGGTCATATAAATATCATAGTATGGTAAGGCATGTGATGAAATAATATAATTAGGCATAAAAATGCCAAAAAACGTCAAAGTATAGTATGGCAGAAAATGCCAAAAAACGTCATAGTATAGTATGGCAAAAAACGTCAAAAAAACAACATAGTATATTAAGGTGTAGAAGGTCATATAAATATCATAGTATGGTAAGGCATGTGATGAAATAATATAATTAGGCATAAAAATGCCAAAAAACGTCAAAGTATAGTATGGCAGAAAATGCCAAAAAACGTCATAGTATAGTATGGCAAAAAACGTCAAAAAAACAACATAGTATATTAAGGTGTAGAAGGTCATATAAATATCATAGTATGGTAAGGCATGTGATGAAATAATATAATTAGGCATAAAAATGCCAAAAAACGTCAAAGTATAGTATGGCAGAAAATGCCAAAAAACGTCATAGTATAGTATGGCAAAAAACGTCAAAAAAACAACATAGTATATTAAGGTGTAGAAGGTCATATAAATATCATAGTATGGTAAGGCATGTGATGAAATAATATAATTAGGCATAAAAATGCCAAAAAACGTCAAAGTATAGTATGGCAGAAAATGCCAAAAAACGTCATAGTATAGTATGGCAAAAAACGTCAAAAAAACAACATAGTATATTAAGGTGTAGAAGGTCATATAAATATCATAGTATGGTAAGGCATGTGATGAAATAATATAATTAGGCATAAAAATGCCAAAAAACGTCAAAGTATAGTATGGCAGAAAATGCCAAAAAACGTCATAGTATAGTATGGCAAAAAACGTCAAAAAAACAACATAGTATATTAAGGTGTAGAAGGTCATATAAATATCATAGTATGGCAAGGCATGTGATGAAATAATATAATTAGGCATAAAAATGCCAAAAAACGTCAAAGTATAGTATGGCAGAAAATGCCAAAAAACGTCATAGTATAGTATGGCAAAAAACGTCAAAAAAACAACATAGTATATTAAGGTGTAGAAGGTCATATAAATATCATAGTATGGTAAGGCATGTGATGAAATAATATAATTAGGCATAAAAATGCCAAAAAACGTCAAAGTATAGTATGGCAGAAAATGCCAAAAAACGTCATAGTATAGTATGGCAAAAAACGTCAAAAAAACAACATAGTATATTAAGGTGTAGAAGGTCATATAAATATCATAGTATGGTAAGGCATGTGATGAAATAATATAATTAGGCATAAAAATGCCAAAAAACGTCAAAGTATAGTATGGCAGAAAATGCCAAAAAACGTCATAGTATAGTATGGCAAAAAACGTCAAAAAAACAACATAGTATATTAAGGCATAGAAGGTCATATAAACATCATAGTATGGTAATGCATGTGATGAAATAATATAATTAGGCATGAAAATGCCAAAAAACGTCATAGTATAGTATGGCAAAAAACGTCAAAAAAATATCATAGTATATTAAGGCATAAAAGGTCATATAAACGTCATAGTATGGCAAGGCATGTGATGAAATAATATGATTAAGGCATAAAAATGCCAAAAAACGTCAAAGTATAGTATGGCAGAAAATGCCAAAAAACGTCATAGTATAGTATGGCAAAAAACGTCAAAAAAATATCATAGTATATTAAGGCATAAAAGGTCATATAAACGTCATAGTATGGCAAGGCATGTGATGAAATAATATAATTAAGGCATAAAAATGCCAAAAAACGTCAAAGTATAGTATGGCAGAAAATGCCAAAAAACGTCATAGTATAGTATGGCAAAAAACGTCAAAAAAACAACATAGTATATTAAGGTGTAGAAGGTCATATAAATATCATAGTATGGCAAGGCATGTGATGAAATAATATAATTAGGCATAAAAATGCCAAAAAACGTCAAAGTATAGTATGGCAGAAAATGCCAAAAAACGTCATAGTATAGTATGGCAAAAAACGTCAAAAAAACAACATAGTATATTAAGGTGTAGAAGGTCATATAAATATCATAGTATGGCAAGGCATGTGATGAAATAATATAATTAGGCATAAAAATGCCAAAAAACGTCAAAGTATAGTATGGCAGAAAATGCCAAAAAACGTCATAGTATAGTATGGCAAAAAACGTCAAAAAAACAACATAGTATATTAAGGTGTAGAAGGTCATATAAATATCATAGTATGGTAAGGCATGTGATGAAATAATATAATTAGGCATAAAAATGCCAAAAAACGTCAAAGTATAGTATGGCAGAAAATGCCAAAAAACGTCATAGTATAGTATGGCAAAAAACGTCAAAAAAACAACATAGTATATTAAGGTGTAGAAGGTCATATAAATATCATAGTATGGTAAGGCATGTGATGAAATAATATAATTAGGCATAAAAATGCCAAAAAACGTCAAAGTATAGTATGGCAGAAAATGCCAAAAAACGTCATAGTATAGTATGGCAAAAAACGTCAAAAAAACAACATAGTATATTAAGGTGTAGAAGGTCATATAAATATCATAGTATGGCAAGGCATGTGATGAAATAATATAATTAGGCATAAAAATGCCAAAAAACGTCAAAGTATAGTATGGCAGAAAATGCCAAAAAACGTCATAGTATAGTATGGCAAAAAACGTCAAAAAAACAACATAGTATATTAAGGTGTAGAAGGTCATATAAATATCATAGTATGGTAAGGCATGTGATGAAATAATATAATTAGGCATAAAAATGCCAAAAAACGTCAAAGTATAGTATGGCAGAAAATGCCAAAAAACGTCATAGTATAGTATGGCAAAAAACGTCAAAAAAACAACATAGTATATTAAGGCATAGAAGGTCATATAAACATCATAGTATGGTAATGCATGTGATGAAATAATATAATTAGGCATGAAAATGCCAAAAAACGTCATAGTATAGTATGGCAAAAAACGTCAAAAAAATATCATAGTATATTAAGGCATAAAAGGTCATATAAACGTCATAGTATGGCAAGGCATGTGATGAAATAATATAATTAAGGCATAAAAATGCCAAAAAACGTCAAAGTATAGTATGGCAGAAAATGCCAAAAAACGTCATAGTATAGTATGGCAAAAAACGTCAAAAAAATATCATAGTATATTAAGGCATAAAAGGTCATATAAACGTCATAGTATGGCAAGGCATGTGATGAAATAATATAATTAGGCATGAAAATGCCAAAAAACGTCAAAGTATAGTATGGCAAAAAACGTCAAAAAAATATCATAGTATATTAAGGCATAAAAGGTCATATAAACGTCATAGTATGGCAAGGCATGTGATGAAATAATATAATTAGGCATAAAAATGCCAAAAAACGTCAAAGTATAGTATGGCAGAAAATGCCAAAAAACGTCATAGTATAGTATGGCAAAAAACGTCAAAAAAACAACATAGTATATTAAGGTGTAGAAGGTCATATAAATATCATAGTATGGCAAGGCATGTGATGAAATAATATAATTAGGCATAAAAATGCCAAAAAACGTCAAAGTATAGTATGGCAGAAAATGCCAAAAAACGTCATAGTATAGTATGGCAAAAAACGTCAAAAAAACAACATAGTATATTAAGGTGTAGAAGGTCATATAAATATCATAGTATGGTAAGGCATGTGATGAAATAATATAATTAGGCATAAAAATGCCAAAAAACGTCAAAGTATAGTATGGCAGAAAATGCCAAAAAACGTCATAGTATAGTATGGCAAAAAACGTCAAAAAAACAACATAGTATATTAAGGTGTAGAAGGTCATATAAATATCATAGTATGGTAAGGCATGTGATGAAATAATATAATTAGGCATAAAAATGCCAAAAAACGTCAAAGTATAGTATGGCAGAAAATGCCAAAAAACGTCATAGTATAGTATGGCAAAAAACGTCAAAAAAACAACATAGTATATTAAGGTGTAGAAGGTCATATAAATATCATAGTATGGTAAGGCATGTGATGAAATAATATAATTAGGCATAAAAATGCCAAAAAACGTCAAAGTATAGTATGGCAGAAAATGCCAAAAAACGTCATAGTATAGTATGGCAAAAAACGTCAAAAAAACAACATAGTATATTAAGGTGTAGAAGGTCATATAAATATCATAGTATGGTAAGGCATGTGATGAAATAATATAATTAGGCATAAAAATGCCAAAAAACGTCAAAGTATAGTATGGCAGAAAATGCCAAAAAACGTCATAGTATAGTATGGCAAAAAACGTCAAAAAAACAACATAGTATATTAAGGCATAGAAGGTCATATAAACATCATAGTATGGTAATGCATGTGATGAAATAATATAATTAGGCATGAAAATGCCAAAAAACGTCATAGTATAGTATGGCAAAAAACGTCAAAAAAATATCATAGTATATTAAGGCATAAAAGGTCATATAAACGTCATAGTATGGCAAGGCATGTGATGAAATAATATAATTAAGGCATAAAAATGCCAAAAAACGTCAAAGTATAGTATGGCAGAAAATGCCAAAAAACGTCATAGTATAGTATGGCAAAAAACGTCAAAAAAACAACATAGTATATTAAGGCATAGAAGGTCATATAAACATCATAGTATGGTAATGCATGTGATGAAATAATATAATTAGGCATGAAAATGCCAAAAAACGTCATAGTATAGTATGGCAAAAAACGTCAAAAAAATATCATAGTATATTAAGGCATAAAAGGTCATATAAACGTCATAGTATGGCAAGGCATGTGATGAAATAATATAATTAGGGCATAAAAATGCCAAAAAACGTCAAAGTATAGTATGGCAGAAAAATGCCAAAAAACATCAAAGCATTTCAAGGTGCATCGTGTGGTGTAGTGGTTTAAACAGGCGCCCCATGTGTAGAGGCTACAGTCCTCGCCGCAGTCGGCCGCGGTTCGAGTCCCGCATCGGACGGCCTTTACTTCATGTCATTCCCCCTCTCTGTCTCTCTACTGTCCTGTCAAATAAAGGCATAAAAAGCCCCAAGAAATATATTAAAAAAAGTATAGTATGGCAAAAAACGTCAAAAAAATATTATAGTATATTAAAGCATAAAAGGTCATATAAACGTCATAGTATGGCAAGCCATGTGATGAAATAATATAATTAGGCATAAAAATGCCAAAAAACGTCAAAGTATAGTATGGCAGAAAATGCCAAAAAACGTCATAGTATAGTATGGCAAAAAACGTCAAAAAAATATCATAGTATATTAAAGCATAAAAGGTCATATAAACGTCATAGTATGGCAAGGCATGTGATGAAATAATATAATTAGTCATAAAGATGCCAAAAAACGTCAAAGTATATTATGGCAGAAAATGCCAAAAAACGTCATAGTATAGTATGGCAAAAAACGTCGAAAAAACAACATAGTATATTAAGGCATAAAAGGCCATATAAACGTCATAGTATGGCAAGGCATGTGATAAAATAATATAATTAGTCATAAAAATGCCAAAAAACGTCAAAGTATAGTATGGCAGAAAATGCCAAAAAACGTCATAGTATAGTATGGCAGAAAATGCCAAAAAACATCATAGTATAGTATGGCAAAAAACTTCAAAAAAATATCATAGTGTATTAAGGCGTAAAAGGTCATATAAACGTCATAGTATGGCAAGGCATGTGATTAAATAATATAATCAGGCATGAAAATGCCAAAAAGCGTCGAAGTATAGTATGGCAAAAGACGTCAAAAAAATATCATAGTATATTAAGGCATAAAAAGTCATATAAACGTCATAGTGTGGCAAGGCATGTGATGAAATAATATAATTAGGCATAAAAATGCCAAAAAACGTCATAGTATAGTATGGCAAAAAACGTCAAAAAAACAACATAGTATATTAAGGTGTAAAAGGTCATATAAACGTCATAGTATGGCAAGGCATGTGATGAAATAATATGATTAAGGCATAAAAATGCCAAAAAACGTCAAAGTATAGTATGGCAGAAAAATGCCAAAAAACATCAAAGCATTTCAAGGTGCATCGTGTGGTGTAGTGGTCTAAGCAGGCGCCCCATGTGTAGAGGCTACAGTCCTCGCCGCAGTCGGCCGCGGTTCGAGTCCCGCATCGGACGGCCTTTACTTCATGTCATTCCCCCTCTCTGTCTCTCTACTGTCCTGTCAAATAAAGGCATAAAAAGCCCCAAGAAATATATTAAAAAAAGTATAGTATGGCAAAAAACGTCAAAAAAATATTATAGTATATTAAAGCATAAAAGGTCATATAAACGTCATAGTATGGCAAGGCATGTGATGAAATAATATAATTAGGCATAAAAATGCCAAAAAACGTCAAAGTATAGTATGGCAGAAAATGCCAAAAAACGTCAAAAAAACAACATAGTATATTAAGGTGTAGAAGGTCATATAAACATCATAGTATGGCAAGGCATGTGATGAAATAATATAATTAGGCAGAAAAAATCCAAAAAACGTCAAAGTATAGTATGGCAGAAAATGCCAAAAAACGTCATAGTATAGTATGGCAAAAAACGTCAAAAAAATATCATAGTATATTAAAGCATAAAAGGTCATATAAACGTCATAGTATGGCAAGGCATGTGATGAAATAATATAATTAGTCATAAAAATGCCAAAAAACGTCAAAGTATAGTATGGCAGAAAATGCCAAAAAACGTCATAGTATAGTATGGCAAAAATAGTCAAAAAAAAAACATAGTATATTAAGGTGTAGAAGGTCGTATAAATATCATAGTATGGTAAGGCATGTGATGAAATAATATAATTAGTCATAAAAATGCCAAAAAACGTCAAAGTATAGTATGGCAGAAAATGCCAAAAAATGTCGAAGTATAGTATGGCAAAAGACGTCAAAAAAATATCATAGTATATTAAGGCATAAAAAGTCATATAAACGTCATAGTGTGGCAAGGCATGTGATGAAATAATATAATTAGGCATAAAAATGCCAAAAAACGTCAAAGTATAGTATGGCAGAAAATGCCAAAAAATGTCGAAGTATAGTATGGCAAAAGACGTCAAAAAAATATCATAGTATATTAAGGCATAAAAGGTCATATAAACGTCATAGTATGGCAAGGCATGTGATGAAATTATATTATTAGTCATAAAAATGCCAAAAAATGTCATAGTATAGTATGGCAGAAAATGCCAAAAAACGTCATAGTATATCAAGGCATAAAAGGTCATATAAACATCATGGTATAGGCATGACACAAAATAATATAATTAGGCATTAAAATGTGAAAGTATAGTTTGAAATAAAAATTTCAAAAAACGTCATAATATAGTATGGCAAAAAACATCAAAAAACCTCACAGTATATTTACGCATAAAAACATAAAAAATGTGATAGTATTAAACGTCATAGTATAGTAAGACATAAAAGTCATGATATAGTAAGGCATAAAAATATCTTAGTTTAGTAAGACTGAAAACATCATAGTATCACAAGGCATAAAAAGTCATATTATAGTAAGGTATAAAAACATCAATAAAAGTCATGGTAAAAAAGGCATAAAAATGTCATACTACAGTAAGGTACAAAAACGTCAAAAAGTTATAGTATAGTACAGCATAAAATCGTAAAAAGACGTCATAAAAGTCATAGTAAAGTCATAGTAAAGAAAGGCATAAAAACATCATCGTATAGTAAGACATAAAAACATGTTATGGTAAGTTAGAAAAGTCATAATAAAGTAAGGCACAAAAACGAAAAAAAATGTCTTAGTATTGTAAGGCTTACAAACATTAAAAATAAGTCAGTGTAAAAAGGCATAAAAAACTACAAGTGTAGAATTTAAATCCACAAATGCTTTTTCGTTTCACAAATAGAAAATGTATTCACAAATGTCTGTTTGAAAGTTGAAAATGTTAGGAAGATATTCACAAGTGCTTTTCATTTATTTGTAAATTAATTGAATGTATTCACAAATAATTTTGTGGAATTTGTTTGTGCATTTGCAAATCCGTTTTATTTTTGCGGAAGGTGTTTGATATTTACAAATTCTACATTTACACACAGATTGTCACTGAAACAAATCTACCTCCATAGATTTCTCTCAAAGCTCTCTCATCAGCTATAATAAGTTTTTATATTAATAATGGATCATATGATTACTTGTACATGAAAGGGGTCATTTGTGGTGATCAATCAACACTGGATTATTCCCACTTTCCATTTCCTTTTAGCACTATGAAGCTTTATAGCAACTTTTAGTTCACGGTATTAGTTTTCTGCCTTGCATCTTTACTGCTTCGGTTCATTCTCACCGCTCTCATATCATTGTTTTCAACCGCAGCAGGCAGCTGTTTTCAGCGAAAATGTTATTCGCTTTATCACTGAAAAGGTGATGTCAGTGTTGTGTTGACTGCTTGTGGCTGCCACCCCCAAGTGGCTGAAAAGTTTTCAAATGGATTTTTGTATAATTTGTTTGCAAACTGCAAGTTTATAATTCAGTTCGATTGTCTAATGATAGATAGCAACTATAGACATAAATCCAAAGGGTTTTGACTAATCTATGAATAATGTAGAACATCCACAGTTAGTGCTCTGGAATGATGTAGATATCTGGGTGTAATATTTGTTTTTTGTTTTTTTACTCCCCCAATCATGTAGAAAAATGTCTGGGACTCCCTGGTACTCTGATATAAAATTTTAAACGTGTGTGTAATATTTCATAATGTAGAGACGATCAGTACAGCTGAAGTACAGCAGTTTTAAACTTCCTCTTGCTGTGTTTTTATTCAAATAATCGTGGTGCAATTTTTATTTTAGAATTTTAACTCCAGAAATACCTGTTTCTCCCAACAACGTGGTGCCATATTTCAAATTTTTTTTAGTTAGTTTTTTATGAAATATTGTCAAAAACAAGACACAGATGTATCATCCAATTAGTCTTGCAGAGATCAGGGTCCTCTGTTTTGGTTGTCTGAGGAGATGCTACGTTAGTCATCCACACCACCATCCACACACACACACACACACACACACACACCACTCAACCCCCCCAACCCTTGAGTGACGGCAGGAGGGAGAAGTGATGTGAGTGGTAGAGAGGCGAGAAGATGGAACGTGTGGGGGAACCCCTACTGGGCATGAAGACACATGCCCACACACACAGACACACACACACACACACACAGACACACACACACATACAGTATACACACACGTCAGACAGAGCCCTGCAGTCCCACCTTTGACACTAAGCTTCCAGAAGCAGGGAACTCTGTCTCATCCCCGCTAACACAGACTGGCAGGTGAAGCTAAGCGCCCTCTCTTTTCTCCTCCACTCCTCTCCCTTTCTGTCTGTCTTCTTCCCTTTCTCCACCTCTATGTGTGTTTCTTTCTTTCGTTCACTTTCTCTCCTATTTCTATTTTCCTATATCCATCTGTTTCTTTCTCTAACCCCCATCTCCGTTCCTTTTCTCCCTCCTCTCTCCTCTCTTCCCCTCGGAGGCTGCAGGCTGGGGTTGAACTCATCTGTCAGGATCAGAAAGGGGCTGGAGTGACGGGAGACTCCTGTTTCAGCAAGATAAACAGCCAGCACACATCAAAAATACTCTCCCTTAAACACACACACTCATGCATGCACACCTACATGCCTGTACAAAGACACACACACACACACACACACACATACAGAGCGAGTGATCCATCTCTCACAACGGCAACGTCAGATTGAGGGTGTGAGCTTCTTGTCAGCTTAGAAAAGGCGCAGCATCCAAATTCAGGCGGCACCTGGTTATTTACAAAGTTAATCATGGAAAATTCTGCTAAACTTGGCCAGAGAACTCAGGCGGCTCTTGATTGACGGTGACCGAGCAAAGATGCCGATATAGATCTTTAGAAGAGATGAACATATTTTTGGACGAGGCATAGAGACATCTGTATTCGCTTTGACTGATATGTTGAGAGCGGCTGAATATCTAAAAAAACTAACTTCTTTCTCTCTCCCTTTTTTTTTTTTTTTTTTATTGCAGACGAGAGCTACTTCAACACTTGCCAAGATGACAACGGTTGCCCAAATGTTCCATTTGATGTTTCGAGCCTCAAGAGCAAGTGGGAGAGAAAGAGTGATACAGAGGGAGAGAGGGAGAGAAACCCAGGGAAAACAGAGAAAATAAACGGCAATAAGAGAGAGGGAGAAAGGGGAGACTGAAAGCAAATGAGAATGAGAGGAGTGGAAAAGAACATTAGCTTGAGAGATGCCAAGTTCACTATCTGCCAGCCTGAGGTGTGTGCAGTCCTGGGTGTCGGTAGTGGCAGTGGAGGGGGAGGAGAAGGAGAGGGGAAGGAGGGGTGAGGCAGTGGGTGTCAGGTATGTCTCTCTTTCTATCCAAGCACTCCAACATGCGCTTTTTGCTGCAGCTGCTGCTCGCCCGGATAACAAATCATTCCCTACAGCGCCTTCTGGTAACCTCGTCATTCCCACTAATAACATTTGGAGATGCTAAGCTTGTAAATTAGCGAATCTGGACCGAGGAGATATTATTTATGCTTGTCTCCCGTCCTGAAAGACTTGTCTTGATGGGTAAATTGTGTTTAATTCTTGGAGGAAGCCGTTTTTTTCTGCGCCCCAGCGTGAGATGAGATTAATCCCTTGACAACCTTTGCGGGCGCACTTCAAAATTGCTCCCAAATGTCACTGCCGCCGTTTGCCACCGCCGAGATTTGCGGAGGGTGGAAGCAGGGAAGAAACGAGCACCGTGCAGAAATGGGGACACATCCGACGCACATGATCATCCCCTATACACACAAACACACACACATTCTTTAAATGTATTTTCTTTCCCTTCTTAGCATTCACAGGAAAAAAAAAAAAAACACACACACACACACACACACACATACACGCACACAGACTCGAGGCACAAGCCGTCACCCACCCACATACACAGACACACACCTTGCACCCTCCTATAGATTATGTTCTTGTTATACTGACACACATATACCATCGCAAATAAAACTGTATCACTTCGAACTGTTTTGAAGCGACAGCAGACACACATTCACACACAGGAGCAGTTGTCCTAACACACAACACTTACAGCTTGTTCCCCAGATTGCCTTTTACTAATTTGTTCCTCTGAGTGAGAGTTTGTCTTTAATTTAATTTTTCTTTATGGCTCTTGGTGAAAAGACAGTTTTAGATTTATTTACCAAGAAGACAGACATGGCTGGAGAGGCCCAACAGCCTGGAGCTGCTTTTTTTATTTGCACATAAATTCACATACTCCAATGCACTGACAAAACACCTCCAGTCATCTCCATGGAGCTTCAAGGAACGTCTAGAGGCTTCTTACCCCGGCTCGCCCTCACCCTGCTGGGGTTTGGTGGACAGGTTTGGCCTGGGTGATGAGTCCTGGTTCTGGTTCAAGCTTCCCTGCAGCTTCTAGATCAGCTTCCAAGAGCAGGGGGGATTATGGGCATGGGCATCTCTTTCTTAATGACCCAAAGTGTTGCGGACATACCAACTGTCAACACACATCCGCCTCTTCCTCCTCCTACATCCCTCCCTCCCTGTTGTGTTTGTTTCTCTCCATGCGGTCTCATCTTCATGCTTTCGCTCTTTCCTGGTTGTTGTGTGTTTTTTTTTTCCTTCCCCTCGATTCACAGCTGGGATCGGAGGGGGGAGAACAGAGAGAGTAAAAGAGATGGAAAAAAGGAGAAATGCACATAATTAGATTGTAAATGCTTCATGATATTTGAGGACTTCAAAGGCCACGAAGGGCACGACGAGCGAATTCTGTGTGTGCGTTCACGCCTCTTTGTCGACAAGTGCCTCTGCATGCGCGCTTGTTGTCCTCGGCGTGCCTGCTTGTTATGTGTATCCGTATGCTTGCGTGTGTTCTGCATTATCATTATCAAAGGGGGCTGCTGACCCCTCGTCTACCAGCTTTGCAGCAGTAAAATCACTCAGAAGTTCATTTCATACCAGCGTGTGAAGAGTTCAGTGGGAACCGCAGCGTGACTGAAAACAATGAGCCTTAATGTGTTAAAAATGAGTTGCAAAGTGCTGTTACCCAAAGTTCCACTGACATCTGACCGCCGCATTCAAACATAAAATGACACGCGTGACTGTTTTCATGCAACAAGTCATTTCTGGTAATTACAGTTATTTGCGGCAACCGTCCCTACACACCAATTACACCCGTCTGGGGCATTTCTGTGAGTGTGTGTATCTGAGAGGGAGAGAGAGAGAGAGAAAGAGCAAAGTTGAAAGCCAACAATTGTCACATAAAAACACTAAAACTAAATTTGACGAGACAATAATATTTTTCATCTGTCAACTTTTCCTCTTCAACACCAAAAGCAGGAAGTGAGCGTCTGACCTCTGGGCTAGAGAGGATTAGATGACTTCCTGTCTGCTGGTCCACATCCAGCTCAATTTGTGCAAGGCCTCTCAACATGTTCATTGTGACCGCATTTATTTTTGGAGGAATGTTGATGAAATATGTTACATGATAAAAAAAAAAAAAAAAAAAAAAATGGGGCTTTAAAGTTGTTTTTGCAGAGCTGAAGAGATGTCATTTAAACAGAACATAATCCATAAGCTGAATAACAAGCAGAGATGTTCGTTCTCTCCTCTGTGTGTGTGTGACACAGCTACATAATGTCTGTCTGTCGCTGTCTGAATGTAGGCTGTAGATCTGGCAACACACATTTGACGAGTACACACACACAGACACACAAACACACACACACACACACACACACACACGCAGAAAGAGCTGTCCTCTTGCACAGTAATGTTTATTTATTGGAACACTTTAGACTCGGCGTACTTCTGTCCTTAAATTGACAGCCTGGCACGATAAAGATGGGAGAAGCTCAGTGGATGCTGCTTCATCTCAACACTGATTGATTGGCAACGATGGAGGAGGGAAAATACCCCACTGATCAGGACTGTTACTGTACCCTTACTGACGTTTTAATCAAACACAAGCACTTTTGAACAGGATTTCTATGAATGTTAGCGAGTCATTAATTTGTCACTTTCTAATAATTCATAAAGATTTGCAATTGTTAGTGTAATGTGAATAAGTTTGAATGGAGTTTGATGTTGATGCTCTGCAGCATCCTTGAATCAGCTGATTCAAGAGTTATAGTTACAGACACACTATTCTGCTGTATAAACTGAACAAAGGTATGTTTTACAATCTGTCAGCTTTGAAGTTGTTCATATTAATAGTTTACTACTGATTTATAAAGTGTTAATAAATAATTTATTAAACATAGTTACAACTTTAAAATTTCTATAAAATGGGATGAATTCGTACAAGTGATTGATCAGCACTCAAAACCATAACATTACAATTAAAGAATAAAAATGTCATATAAATGTAAAACTGTATGTTAATGGTTTATTACTACCCTATAAAACAATATTAAATGTAAAGGACCCATTAGCTGTAGGAGAACAACATGGATACATGAAAGAATGAATCATCAAATGTCTTTAATATTACTTTTAACCTTGTTAAGGCAGTAAGCAGTTTCATCTTTTGTTTTGTTTTGCTGCTGTATGTTAGGGTCACAGTTAAGAGTTACTGTTATAAAATAATCTGCCGGTTATTTTCTTATCGATGAATCATTTAATCTACAAAATGTCTTGTTTTGAACAACAGTCCAAAGATATTCATTCAAAGCCAAGTGAATTCATTTTACAGTAAAAACAGACAGGAGCAGGAAATCCTCACAATGGGGAAGCTGTAATAAATTTTTGTTCAATAGACTAATCACAGCTTCACTGTATCTACACTGGGAACATTTACCTGTTTGTCCAAATGACACCTTCAGAAGGTACGCAACATCCCACAGCCATTTAAAAACCACAGGTTGAGACTATTCAAACTTGTTTAAATATTTTTAAAACAATTGCAGAGAAGTATTTTGACCCCCCCACCCCCCCACCCACCCACCCACCGAGGAAAACATCATAAACGCTCTTGTGGGCATCCTTGACTTTCCCACGGCTCACACAAAGAATGAAGTAGTTGAAGAGGTTAAAAACTTCCCAGCTGTTTCATGTTCTTTTGGCTGCAGTAGAACTGTAGTTGTGAGAAATGTGCAGTGAACAGACATCACAGCAAAAAAAAAAAAAAAAAATAGAAAATAAAAAAATCTCCTGCTTTTATTTGGGGCCACCACAGTGCCACGGTTTCCTGAAGCAGCTACATGCAGCAGTATATGCTTCCTGCAGACACTGGTGAAGAATGAAGTGCCTTTACAGATTAACTTCTGGCTGTCATACCTGTGCTGTCCAACACATACTCTTTCCCAGCATTCTGACTTTAAAATCTCACTTCAATTTCATTTCTTTTCAACAAGTGACAACCTTCAATGAGCTCTGACGCATCTTGAACGCAGCACTCTCTCTCAGGATTCTCACTCTCTGTTGTTTAGGAGAGAATTTTTAAATTGTGCAGCAAGTTCTGATTCGACACTTCCAACGTAAGGTGAGAATTTCCCTCCAATAAACAGTGACTGAATTTGGCGAACTTGAGGAGCAGAGAAGAAATGCAGTTGGTGTATTTTCACATGCAATCGTTCTAATGCGACTTTAAACACCAAAACAATCCCTGATATCAGTGTCGCACGCTAATGCCAGAATAAAGCTCTGCAGCGTCAGTGTGAGTCTCCGTCGTTGTCAGTGAAGTTATCCCACAGACCTCCAGTCCTTGGCTCAGTGTGCTGGGCGTCCTCTGCTGGAGTCAGGCTCTCTGACAGTGTTTATGGAGCTGTGTTTTGTGGTCAGTGTGGTCTCTCTCACTTGTCCCTGAGGCGTTGTAAAGAGCCTCACCACAGGGCTGCTCAGCCACACTGCGCTCCGACCACAATACCAGAACTCACACATCTGTCGAGCAGCAGCATGTCGGAGCTCCAAATTTATGTCCGGGACCCGACGGGACATCAGGAAGACTGGATGTCTCGTTTTGGGTTTGCAGTGTTCTCTGGCTCAGAACTGTTGTTTTAGTTTCATGGAACAATTTATCATCGGAAAAAGCTTTTGTTACATGACTCTTGGAGATGAATGTGACTTGGGCAGATTTGGATGAGATTGGGTCAGTCTCTTTATTCAAATTCTGTGACTCTGAAATGCTGAAGTTCCACAGATCCGCTGTGAAAAATCATTACCAATCTTTCAAGCTTATTTTTCCTCTAAAATTTAATTTGCTCTTTATTGTACTATCTATTATTTTATAATAATTTTTCTTTGATAAAATGTTGGAAGGAAAGTCTAGCAAAGTGATGATGTGAAAAGAGATTCCATCGATTGTGTATAATCATTGGAATTTCCTCTTTGATGAGTGCAACCGAAAGCTTTTCATTATCCAAAAAGCATTTCAGTTACATAAAGCATCCATTTGAATTCATTTAAAGCATTTCAGAGTACTGTTTTGTATTGTGAGTGAGATTGGATTGGAATTTCAATGAACATCGCTGCTCTGAACATTTTATTGTCCCGAATCTTCCTCTTTTTCTCTCTTTCTCTCTCTCTCTCAGACACACACACACACACTGTCGACCTCGTGTCACAGTGATGATGGCTAACACATGCCGTTTAAACAATCGCCCCAATCCCCCCTTATCTTCAGGAGTTATGGGCCTAAATCTACTCATAATACACAGCTCACTGAGGGTGTAATCCCTCTGAACATCAGAATAAATCCATGCTATATCCGCTACATGCAGACTAGCGGCCTGAGCCAGGGCCATTATGGTAGGACTGAGGAAGAGGAGGAGGTGGGTTAGCGAAGCGCGCTAATGGGTCGTCTATGAATTCATATCATATTAACACCGAGCCATTAGGACACCTCCATCCAGGAAATCCCTCTGACCCTCGTGATACAGCAGCTGTCCGAAGTTGAAACTTTAAACCGACAATCCCTCCGCTATCACGTCTCTTCCTGTCTCTCCTTTCCCTGCGCCCCCCCCCCCCCCCTCGCTCAGCCACACTCTGGCTGGATTGTCCTGGATTTGTCCCAATCGAAAAGTCTTAACAATTCCACCCAGGGCCCAGAGGCAGGGAGACGGAGCCAGCTGGTCATATTTGGTCACAACGAGAGGGGACACCAAAGCAGCAGAGGACAAATACGTGACGACAGCCAAGAGGGCAGTTTGTCTTTCACGCAACCTTTTGCAACCTCTTCTAAAAATAAAAAAATAAATCAAAAAATAAAAATAAACAAAAAACAAAGCTGGTAAAATCAAGTGAATTTCAACTCTAATTCAAAGTCAACTGTCAGGACACATGGCTGTCTGCTGCATGGCTCGTGGCGTCTGCATTGCCGTCTGGAGAGCGTGCATGCCGGGGAAATCCTTGACATATTATAAAAAAAAAAAAAAAAGTCCAAAGCAAAGAGAGGAGTAAGTGGGCTTTTTAATCTTGGAGCAAAGTGAAGTTACGAGGCGATCAAATTAAACATGCAAAACTCCAGCTCTCTCTCTCTTTCCCCCCTCTGCACTCTCTCTGTGTCTCTCTGCCTTTCTTTCCCAGGCCTGAGGAAGAAGCCAACACAGCCATCTTAGAGTCTGGGGGGTGGGGGTGGGGTGGGGGGTATCTTGTGGCTGGTTGGCATGGAGCGGACACCGACAGTTTCCAAATAGCGTTACTGCTGCCAGGGCCCGCTGAGCTCTTACACATTACACTACACACAGGAAAAGACCAGAGGCACCGGAGGCCTGGTGCTAGAAAGCCCCTGATAGATTCATGAGAAAACGACCGGGCGCCTTATTTATTTAGGGTGTTCCTACTGTAATGTTTCACAACTCTCAATACTCCAAACAATTATATGCTGTGACACGGGGTATGGAGAGTATGTTCCTGGTAGAAAACAGACGTCAAGAATCTCTTGACAATTGTGTGGAAGAATTTAGCAGCAACTTATTTGTATCTTCGTGACTCTTAATATTCCTTGCTCAGCACACATCAGGTTAACCCTGGGTGTTTTTCTGGCTTCGACCTGCAGCTACACTTTGTTCACTGAGGGAATCAAAAAATGTTTTAAAGGTCGTTGATGACTCTTATAATGATCTGTCAATGCAACTTGAAACTGGGCTTTAGTCGTCTCGTTGCTGTCTCCCTGTCGTTCGGCGGTGTTGTTGCACGCATCGTGTGACTGTTGACGGATGTGGACCTATTTTTGGCACAAATAGAACCCCTTAGTGCAGATCACACACCCACACACTCACACTCTTTCTACTGGGAAAGGGCACAGAGCAGAGCCTACCTTCACCACGACGACTGGTCTCAGGTTCACTTTGGTCCGTTCGTAAACATTTATTGTTGTCGGGTGAAGCAGCGAAGACGTCCCTGCCTCCTCCGTTCTGTACATCACGCATGATTCTGAAAAACGACAGGCCGTGATTGGTCAAGGTCCAGTGTGTGGTCTGACACGTCAAGTTAAGGTTAAGATTTGCGACTCTGATCACCTGATCCATCATGGACCATCAGGAAAGACAAAAACACTGTTGAGACGAGTCCTTATCTGGAGCTCATTGCACTTTTTGACCTGAATTGTTCATTGGGAAACACTGAGTCAGTTTTGTTTGCGTCCTCCTTTTCTTATTAAACTTTATCCATTGTCACAAACTGGCTCAATGAATGTGACAATAAGGGAGATCACACAAAGTTATACTAAAAAACTAACTATTTATTATAACTAAAACATAAGACAAATAAGCAATGAGGAGTGGAAGCAGTGCATAAATGAGTGAGTCTATGTGCCGTGGAGGTGTTGTCTGTGCAAAAAAGCAAACCAAATGGATGCAAGCCGGTGGAAGGGAGAGGACAAGTGAGCGCATGGACCAGCTTTTATACTCTGGAAGGCCCAGGTGAGGAGCATCAGCTGACGACTCTCCCATACCAACCAATTACCTGCTGATGTGGGCAAACGACAACCTCCAAGACAACGGGAGGGGCGTCACACCCATCAGTCTGATTTTTTTTTTTTTTCTTGTCAAATGTGCTGACTACAGGTGCAACACTGCACAGGTCCTGTAAGGACAATAAAGAGGATTATTATAAGATACCATAGTCCAACAGGGAGGCTGATTGTTAACTGGTGATCCTTCACACCCATATACACTTGTAGTCTTCAGTGTCTCTGCACTTGCTGACAGTACGTATCCCACGTTCCTGTAGACTTCAGCTTCCTTATTCCTCTCACTCCTTCCCTTTTCCTCCATGCCGGCATGCAAATCTGTCTTTACCTCTGTCCTCTTATTCTTTTCCCCTTTTTCATACCTAATTCCTTTCACTGTGCCTCTTGCTTCATCCTTTTATTTACAACCTCCTTTCACCTCTTGCCTTTTAATGTAACCCCTTTCAGCCTGCTTTACCCTTACTTATTCATCTCACCTCTGCCCTGTTTCGTACCATGTCCCCTTTTAATCCCCGTGCCGCCCTCATAAACCCTTCTTACCCCTCTTCCTCCACTTATTCCTTTTACCCTTGTCCCTCCGCTTCTTCGTATTTCCATATCCCTGAGCTGCTTCCCTTGTCCCCTCGCTTCCAGCCTGTTGTATTCCCTGTCTCTCTTCTCATCCGTTTATCACTGGCCCTTGTTCTGTTAATCCCCGAGGGTTTTGTTTATTTGTGTTGGAGCTGCTTTTACAGCTTGCGACTGACCCCACCTATTTTCTCACCAGTCATTTGAACAGCAGGGCTGCTTTGCAGCTACTCCACCAATTAACATACCATTAGCATAATATTTGCATGTGTGCATTAGGGTGTTGATGGGGAGAGAAAATAACAGTTTTACAAGGTTTTTTTTTTTCTCCTTCTCTCAAAAAAATATATATTTCATGGGATGACGTTAAAGCACCCACGGGCCTCTTTATCTCACTTTGATACTGCAGCTCAGCGAACAACATCATGTTTTCAAGTTTGCTGTGAAAAGTTAGGTGGCTTGTGTGTGATTGGCCACCTACACGTTAACATCTGACGATCACTCCTATCATTTCTACTCCTCTGGTTTGTTCTATCACGATTACGTTGTGAACAAACTGCTGCATCTTTTTATTGTTTCAGTGTCAGATAAAATTTAATAAGCTCTGAACTGAATCACAAAGAGATTGTTTTGTAAATGTTTATTTCCTATTTTATGTGAGGTGATGTTTCTGCAGGAAGAAAACTCAGCGTGGTGAGGTCAAAGGTCGAAGAATAGGGACAAAAGAGGAGAGGAAGAATGTGGCCAAACAAACAGGATGTCAGTCTTATGAATGAAAGCAGAAAGAAGCACGAATCATTGAGAAAGAGGCCGACAACAAACTTGCAGATATATGAGGGGGAATCAATGAATTCATACATGCCGATGGAGACAGACAGGGAGAGAGGGGTGAAAGTAGGCCAGCTGCTGCGACCGCAGCAGCTGCTGATGGAGCCGGTGAGTGTTTCATGTGAGAGTGGCGGCGGAGCAGAGTGGCAGCGGAGCAGAGGGGCGACGTGTCAGGGGCGTCGAGCCAGTTTCCCAGTCTTGATCGGGGATCAGCCCGCGGGCCTCACTGTTCCGCCGCGTGCCACGCCTGTCCCTCACACACCGCCGCTCTCAGATCTGTCACATTAGGGCCGTCGCTCAAACACTGACGGCGCTTTGTGACTGTTTGTCTCGTGTCACGCTGATTACTCTGCTCATTGAAACCTGAATGAAGGAAGTGGATGAAGTTGGGGTGAGGACGTCACAGCCGCGTGGTCATCGGCCATCTTCCATCATTCGTATCTAAAGACACGAGCCCCGAGCAGCGCTGTCATGTGATTGTGTGATATGTGCTTCATGTGAACCGTCACACATTAATCCTCCATGAAAACTACTCACACTTAAATCACGGGAAATAAAGTGACTGGGTGGCCATCTGCCAAAATGATAAAATATATATATATATATATATATTTATCATACCATATGCTTACATATCTACACTTTATTTTGCAGCTCAGCATCGCGTTACTTTATGTTTATGGTTTGAGTGCAGCCACTTTCTGATATGGGGTTATTTTATGGACTCTTAATGCATCAGTCACCTAATATTAATGGCCAGACACGGAGCCTCGTCGCACTGTTTCAGCATCAGGGTTGAAAATGAGGAATGACTGGTGAAATATTTGAAAAATTTTGCAGCTTAAGTACTTTGCTGAAATCATTTTTATGAGACTTTTATGACGGTCTTCTCCTGTTTTAATGATGCTGCAGTTTGTGTCTACATTAGTGTGTTGGACAGGGGATTAGAACGGCTGCCAGAATCAGAGATGAAAGAATAAGAAACAGCTCCACCAGATAAACACGAAGCCTGTTTGTAATAATATGTGGTTTTTGGGGCTTGAATTCAGATCTAATTGTGAGTTTCTTTTTTGCAACTCTGTTTGCTACAAGAATCAAATAAACAGCATTATGTTTTCAAAAAAGAGAATCTAGTTTATTTTATTTTGTGATATAAAACCATGTTTTTTATTGTTATTATTTTGAGAAGATCTCAACCTGAGTGCTGATTAATATGAGTCCACCAGAGTGGCGGGAGTTTTAAACTTTATTGTCTTGTGTATTTTTCTGCAGGAGAAGCAGCTTCATTTATTCTCTTCATCAATAAAAATATAAATAACATGTTGCAATACAGTTAAATGTGATTCTAATATCGTGGCTCATATTTCTTCTGTTTTAATTATACTCTGCAGCACTACAGTATTGTGCGTGTGTGTGTGTGTGTGTGTGTGTGTGTGCGTAGACCCACCTCCTGCATTGTGAAATGTGTACTCACGCAGTCTAAATGTAGTTATATATAATATCTAACAGGCCTGTTGGCCCTGGCTGCTCTGCTGCACTCAGCTCTCTAGCTGCTCTTGTCTCTGTATAATCCCTCCTCCTCATGAATACATTAACGCCGGAGCCTTAAACTCAGCTTAGCTGGCGGCTCAGCGTCACAGCACATCCTATTACCGACTTTAAATCATTAATGTGACATCGTTTTCACTCAATTTCCAAACACCCACGGTCGAAAACTGCATATTTCACTGAGCCGGTGCAGAGAGAGGGCCCCGCTCAAAGTCACACAGTGGAAAACACGCATGCGCACAATGAGACAAACACACATTCTGCTTGTGCACAAGTGCACAAGTTTTTCATCTGAGCTATAGTAGATTTGCAGAAGCAGAAACAGAGTAAATTAATTCATATGGAGAAAAAATGCACAAAAAAAAAAATAAAAACAGGCATTCAAATGTGAAAATGTTCCCTCTGTAATAGTTTTCACTCTTTTGTCTCAACTATTGTGATGGAAATACCCAGTGGATAATTGTGGTTTAAGCTGAGCTAACTCCTACAGTGCACCTTAGGCTGTTGCTGTGTGTGTGTGTGTGATTTAATCTGTGAGTCTAGCCACCATTTGCTTCCTCCAGCATCTCGTGTTCTGCTGACAATAAAGGAAGAAGAAAAATCTGAATCCCCTTTCTGCTCCTCAACTATTCAAACATAAACCTTTTCTCAGGTTTTTACCTCCAGGCTGCCACTGAAAAATTCACAACGCCCAGAGAACAACTAAGTCCTTCACTTACCGTAGGAGTTGTGGATCTGCCCCCATCGAGCCTCTTTATTGCATCAAAAGGGTTTTTTTGTGTGTGTGTGAAGCACTGGTAATTAGCAAATCACGTAAAATCATCTCCTCGGAGTGCATTTAACTGTTTTTATGTGCAGAGCGTCAGACCAGGGGGTGGGGGTTGATTGTGGAACATATGGACACGGATGGGGACAGCATATTAATGGGCGCACTGAGTGGGGTTTTGTGTTTTTAACCCTTAAAAGTGGAGGCATGAACATCCTCAACATCCTTAAGCGAGCATCAATTAAAGATTTGCTTTTAAACTGGCGACAGCAGCACGGGCGGCTGGCATCAGGCACTTTGACGGGGCTGAGAGGACAGTCTTCTCTTCTTTTTTTTCTTCTTCTCTTTTTTTTCTGACTCCCACATTTACACACACACACACCCACACACACACACACACACACACACACACATTTCATCACTCACCCCCCTCTCTCCTCTTCTGCCATGTCCCTTGTTGTGCTTAATTAGGTTATCAGGTTGCTAACGGGCCGTGATTCGGCTCCACGCCTCCCAGCTGGCCCTCTGATTGGAGGGGCAAGAAGGTGGACTTAACATAATTAACACGTTGTTATGGAGATGATTGAATTGTTCGGCGACACATGGGCAGTGCCACCGCCGTGATGGCTCACATCGCATCACTGAGAGGACGACAGAAGGAAATGATGAAGATTTTTCGTGCCAAAAATAAAACAGATGGAAACCATCACAATTGGATTTAAATATCTCACCTGTTCGTATCTGCTCTAAGTCAACTCACTGTAACTCATTTATTCATCTTTTTCTCTCATTAATTTCACATAAATAAGCGAGGATGCATTCACTGTCCTCAGTGATACTACTGCAAGTTTTCCTGTGTTTTTTTTTTTTAAATTTTTTTTTTATAAATAAAGATGGCAGTGTATATTTGTATGTTTATATGAACGTGTTGGAGCTGTAAAGCCATTGTGTGAATGTATGTGTGGAAGCAAAGAAGTGACCAGGACCAGCACAAGTTTTACCGAACACATTGCTGTCTTTATTAGAGCCTTGTCTGGCAGTAATACTGAAAAAAAGTGAACTTAGAACAGATGGTGGTGGCAGCCCACAGCTTTTTTTTTTCCTGTTTTTCTTTATTTCTTTGATATTTTTCTTCATTTTTTTGTGAGAGTACTGCGACTCCTGCTTTTCTGTGGCATGGATAACATCAATAAAAGAGACAGTAGGGAGAGAAAAAAGAAATATACAACTTATATTACACTGTGTTATGAACAAAATATAAATCTATAACTCTATGTTATATTTACATAATTATCTTTCTTGATTTTTCAAGTTGAGATGGTAAGATATTTTTTTTTTTACTTGTAATAATTCTTACTTTGTTTTGAGCTCCACTCATGACTTTGATTGTCTTAAATAATATCATCATCATCATCATCATTTTCATTGTCTTGATATGGGGACAGACCTTGCCAGCAGGGATGATTGACATCTTAATGCCCCCCCCCCGCCCACCCCCCACCCCCACACCCTCCTGATACCCTAAAGAATGGAATGGATCCACTTAGCCCCCTCTCTCCAGCATCGGGTTGAATCATGGTGTGATAGCAGGGGTGACTATACAGCAAAATTAAGACCCAGAGGCTCATCGTGTGGCATGTAGCGAACATCTATAGCGAGAATGATTGTGGGGAATCACTATGTGACAGCACACCTGAAGAGTAGTCATGGCTCCTGTAGCGTCGCGTGGAGCTAAAACAAAGCAAAGGGCTCCTGATGAGAAGTGACTTTAAAGATACTGTAGATACGCCTGGTCGTCTCGCACGCGCACACACACACACACACACACACACGCAAACACACGCACACAAGCACACACACGCACACACATGCACACGCACACAGTGGAACACCCTTGGTGGATCATGGTAAACACTGCTTTCCTATGATTTAAAAAAATCACTGCTATCACAAAAACAAAACGTATGTACAGGATTTTAAATCTAGAATAGTAGATTTCAAGAAACAGAAAAAGGACAGCATAGGATTTGTTTGGTTGTCATGATAATCTCTTCATTTATAATGTATGTGTGTGTGTGTGTGTGTGTGTGTGTGTGTGTGTGTGTGTGTGTGTGTGTGTGTGGATCCAAGCCAATGATGTTCCACTGTGCCTCAGTGAGGCGGCCAAACTAGTAAACGGGGACGGGACTCTTTGTTCACAGAAAACAGTTTCCAAAAGTGATAAAACTGATTTCCCCCCAAAAAAAAGCAAAAAAAAAAGCAAAAAAAAGCAAAATAAAACAGAGGAAACTTCACATTATACATTATTATAATAACCATTACAAATAAAATTATAATAACAATAAAAAAAATTATGTTCTTCTTTTTCTCTGACTGCACAGAGTCTGAGTGCTTTTTAGAAATGGGTGTGGACGTGAAAAGGTTATGTCTTCAGCTCGGAGGAGGGCTGGCGTCGAGTCTGTCAGTCCAGCTCACTGTCCTAACCCCGCCCGCCCACCCATCCGGAGGATTAATACAAAACGAACGCATCAAAAAAAGAAGGGAACAAAGAATGTGAAACAAAGAAAGGTAAAATGACAACTTTTTGTTTAGATCTAAATACCTAATACCAGCTAAATAGAATAATGTTTCATTGACTGTCATAGTTTCATATGGTCATAAAAACCCGATAAAGAGGAGAAAAATAAATTATACTGTACATAACTTACTAAACTTAGGAAACGCTGACCATCCTTATAATTATTGTTAATAATATTATTAGACTAGAGGCAGTTTGAAGAGAAATAATAAAATACAGTATTCAAATACAAACAGAAACACTGACTGGCTGACTTCACCTCGGCTCTGCCCACTGGGGACAGCAGGACGAGCTGATTGGAGGGAGCAGGAAAACACTGAGGGACAGAACAACAGTTGTGTATGTGTGTGCGAGTGAGTGTGTGAGTGTGTGTGTGTGTGTGTGTGTGTGTGTGTGTGTGTGTGTGTGTGTGTGTGCGGGGGGTACAGTAAATAACAGCAGCAGCTCGAGTTGCCTGTCTTTCTGTATCCTGGACATTTTTGCAAAGAAGACGCCCAGTAAACGAGTACACAGAACACACACCGACACACACTCACGCGTCGGATGTTTCGAGCTGAGTGAAGTTCTGTCCCGACAGAGGGGACGGAGCGAGAAGGAAACTGGTGGATTGTCTCACAACACAGTGCTTTCGTTTCTGCTCCGTGACGCCAGAGAGACTCCCCTTCTCCCCCCTGAAAATCCAGTCAAAGTGGGACGGTCCATGCTGCACTGGTCAGTCCTGGCTGGACCGTCCCATTGGATTCCAAATGGGGGGGGTGGGGAGCAGGCAGTCACAAAAATTACAGAGAAAAAAAGGGCAGGGGAAGGGGGGAGGGGACCGCTGACAGCACACTGCGAGGTCGAAGAAAAGATATCTTTTTGTTAAAAATAAACATGTCTGATGTCTTTCAGGTGCTTTACAACAAAAGGGGAAAAAAGAAATGTCTCTTTTTTCTATTATTATTCAAACTTGTAGCACAAAAACAACAAATCACATTCACAAGCCACTTATTGGCACCGTGTACCTGAGTGAGAATATTATAGAACCAAAGAACAAAAAAGCTGTTTTTTTAAAAGTGTCTCTTGATAATAAACAGGTCCGCCATCTTAAAGTGTCATCTGTTAGCCTTTGACAGGTCCACTGCTCCGTCTGTCATTTTCAAATGTCTCCTTTTCTACAAACGGGTCTAAAAGGTTGCTTTCTGCGTGTGACTTTTATTTCTCTTCACTCGTGGCATTACTCAAACTCTTGCAGTAGTACTCGAATATTCCTCAGCAAGCTTCCGAGTCGTCTCTGGTCGTCTCTTCCTCCCAGACTCCAGTTTGTGTAACAGTCAGTGTGAGTGACAGGTCCTGTGCTTCAGTTGATTGATCAGATGCTGGTATCAGGACTCCAGGGGCTTTGGCTCTGTTAAAAGAGTCCATGTTAGTCAGGAAGGGTGAGGGGTGGCGGGTTTCGTGAGAGTGGGACTCAAGGTGATTGGCAAAAGAGAAAGTTTTCTTCCTGATTGGTGGGTTTGGGATTTTCAGGGGAGGGCAGGGGAGGGGGGTAACCAGCTGTGATTGGCTTAAAAATAGGAGGCTCTCACGCCGTCCTATTGGGTGATATGATTCTCGTTATCGCTGGCATAATCAGCCTCTTCGTCCTCGTAGTCGAAGTCGTCGTACACGTCGCCGTTGCTGTCGTCCAGCCGTAGCTCCTCCTCCTTGATGCGTGGCTCGTCTCCCTTCAGGCCGGGCACGTGAGGGTTCTGGTGGTGGTTGGCGTTGGGCTCGGGGCTGCTGGACATGCTCGAATGCTCTGAGGGCATCTGGGGTGAGGGCATTCCCGCCATGGACAGGGCACCTGGGTAGACCACGCCTGCTGAGGACAAGGGCAGCTGACCCTGCTGCCTGTAACACACAGAGGGAAAAGTCTTTCAGCGCATGACAGGCAGCGTTCAGGCTGTGGTGACAGTGTCAAACTGCAGAGTGAGGGTTTTTGTCAAGTCACCCCCGTAAAGGAAATATTCACATGTAATTTGCTCGTTCACTTTCTAGCTGAGAGTAAGCAGAGAAGACTGACATCACTCTCATGACTGTACGGTTCACTTCAGTTGTATGCATTGAACATCAAGATGTAACACGGCTGGTGAGTGTTTCCGGTATATATGCTAAGCTAAGCTAACCAGATGCTGGCTGTAGCTTCATATTGATTTTCACGTCTAACTCTTGGCAAAAAGCAAACTGACATATGTCCAAAAATGTCCGACTATTGCTTCAGAATAAAGGGCTGTTTACTTGTGTTCCCTCAGAACCTTCGTTTTTCTTTGAATAATTTTGAAAAACAGCAAAGTTTAAAGGAAAGTCTGAACAAATTAACATAATGTTGTGTAGCAGAAATATCTAATTTATTTCTGCTTCCCTTCTGTTTCTTCTTCGCCATCACCACCTCTCATATTAATCTTGTGTCTCCTTGTCGGAGCCCCGGCCCCGAGGTTGGGAACCACTGTCCTTGAGCTTTAATTGGATATCATGGCTTATTACAACTACATCTCGTACACAGAGAGATTCAACAGGGAGAATAAAATTTTACTCCTTAACACATACAACAAAGAAAAAAACTATCAGAAAAAAAAGATTAAATTAAATTGCTGAATTTAACCTGAAAAAACAATATTAGAGACGTTATTTCAAACCTTGTGGTTGATGTTGATTTACTGAACATTTATGATATAATATAAAAGCTAAATTCCAAAAGATCTTTTGTTTAAAGCTGAGATATTCAGCATGAGATGTGCCTGTCCGAATAAAAAAAATCAAATGCGTTTAAATAAAAATCTATTCAGATGATAATTAGAATATCAGAATGAAAGGCTAAATTCCACTAAGTATATGACACACACGAAAAACAGTCCTCTTACCCCACACTGAAGTATTGCCTCATTTCCTGTCTGCGGGACCTCATGATGGCCTTGTACTCGCCAATGCGCAGCTTTTTGCCGTCCACCAGGCAGGTGCGTTTTGGCCGCGGCTTGTATTTGTAGTCTGGGTATTTTTCCAGGTGCTGCTTGCTGAGGCGAGCCTGCTCCTCGTAGTAGGGCTGCTTCTCCAGGTTGGTCATGGCTTTCCAGCGTGAGCCTGGACACAGGAGGGGACACGCCGTTAATGAAAATAATGATCGGTTTCGGTCATGGACTGTGTCTCTTTGGAAAAGTGCTCCACCGAGGAGAAAGAGATGAAACTGTGTAAGTGCAATGAAAGTCAACAGCCATGCAGCAAATATAGAAACAAACCATTAAAGAGGGTTCTGATCATTTTATAGGAAGAGATTTTTTTTAAATTGAGCATGAACGTCAGCGTGGACATCAGTTACATCGTGTGTGAGGAACAAATGTCTGTGTGGGGTGTGTGACCCTATATCACATGTGCACACCGTCTCTCATTTGACCGTATTTACACGCACACACCCACAGAAACACACACCCACAGAAACACACACACATACAGATAATGGTGGAAGTTTCACCCACAGAGAGAACGCACAACAGGGAGAACGAGGTGAGTGAGGAGAGCAGGGAGGACGACAGGCACTCATCTACACTAATGAGGACTTCATTTAACCTGCTGTCGTCTCTCTGAGCTCAGTTTCTGCTCACAGGTTTGTAATATCAGTCCACTGCATATGTGTGTGTGTGTGTGTGTGTGTGTGTGTGTGTGTGTGTGTGTGTGTGGGTGTAATCTTGAGCATGTCTTCCCCTGTGTGTTTCATATCTGGTCTGAATTTGCACTTGACTACTGTATGTTTAATGGGTAAAAGCTGTCAGCACTTGGCTGTTCTCTCTCTCTGTCTTTCTGTTCTGCTCTGCGATCTGTTAGCAATCGAGAGAGAGAGAGGGAGAGAGAGAGAGAAGGAGAGCGAGAGAGAGAGAGAGAGAGAGAGGAGGCTTATTAAAACCAGATTTCCCTGTGTTATAAAACGCTTAGGAGCTCTTTAAAATGTCAGGGCCGATCCCAGCGGTCCGGGGGAAATGTCAGGCGGCCTCGCGCTGCTTGTTTAATGCATAATGAATTATATCATCATTTGTCGGAGCTCTGCTCTCCTCAGCCGTTCATTAACAGCCGCTTACACGATGCCACCGCTTGTAAGGAAATCACTGCGAGTGTGTGTTTGTGTGTGTTTGACAAAAGTGGGAAATATAACCCACAGTACATGCATCTTCCTCTTGCTTGGGTTGTACATATGGAGTGGTGGGTGAGGTGACAAGGGAGGGACAAAAGCTCCTGTCGCTCAGATCAGACTGTGTGTGTGTGTGTGTGTGTGTGTGTGTGTGTTGGGGGTGTGTGTTTTACCGAGGATCTTGCTGATGTTGGAGTTGTGCATGTCGGGGAAGGCCTGGAGAATCTTTCTCCTCTCGTCCTTGGCCCAGACCATGAAGGCGTTCATTGGCCGCTTGATGTGCGGCTCGGTGCTGCCGCGACCCCGGGACTCCCGAAATATTCTGGAGTCTGACACGCTCGGGGAGCCTGAGGGGGAGACAGCGGAGGGGTGAGGAGGAGGGGAAGGTAGGACGAAGGGTGTTAGGAGAGGCAGGCAAAAGTCGAACAAACTAAAAACGAATATAGACATTAATGAGGTTTATAGGAAATTTGAAAAGTGAAAAGTGGAAAGTGAAAACCAATCCTGTTCAAATTTGAAGATTTTTTTAATGAACTGAAAGATTAAATATTTATTAATGGGAGGAGAAAATTCTTTGGCTCTTCAAGTTTATAAACCAGAACCTATTCAATTATATGAAAAATGTCATAAAGCTGAAAATGTGCATGTCTTTTATAGAAACATGGTTTTCACATGACACCAACATGCAGTAAATTATCATATATCCTCATAATATTTATACTGTACATGTGTGCACTGATGCAGGAGTGCGGATAGGTGTCGAAATTACACTCCTAAATGTAACAAGAATCACATTTTCCAATGCAACATAACCAGTTCAAAAAAAAAAAAAAAAAAAAAAAAAAAAAAAAAATCACACTTTTTGTCACCTAAATGACTCCAGGCATGAGTGTGTGTCTGTGTGTGTGTGTGTGTGTGTCCCTACCGTCAGAGTCTCCACTCATGGTGAAGTCCAGCATGGCGTGGCTGAACTTGTCCTCCGCCTGCTGCTTCAGCTGTTGACTCAGACTCTCCAAGGCAGCCTTGTCCTAAACAACACAAACAGTTCACAGTCGCAGTCGGTCAGTGAGTGAGTCAGTGACTGTGAATACATGAATGAATGAAAACCACAGACCTGTAGTGATGTAGTGAACTCATTTCCTCTTAAAGCCAAATATAATCAGTCTCGTGGCTTATTTTAAACAGATTTACTGACTCTGATATTCTTTATTTCAGAGTCCAAAACCAAACAAGTCTAACCAGTTTATCCAAAAGAAAATCTGTTTTGAAGATGTTCAAGCTCTTTAACACACGTAACCAATAAAAGAAGGA
>NW_019174393.1:13646689-13704800 GCF_002260705.1 Seriola dumerili
GATGGATGGATGGATGGATGGATGGATGGATGGATGGATGGATGGATGGATGGATGGATGGGGTCGGAGAAAGAGGAACATGCCTTTGGGTTGGTAGGTGTCAAAAAAAGACAGAGAGGTGCACTGTGGAGAAGTTAGCAGAGACAGAAACTATCTTCAATGAACCCAGTCAAATCATCTTTTTACTTGCCGATGCATTAAAAAACCCCAGTGAGCATAAAACCCTGCAAATGCACAGGACCAGTCTTATTATATGCTCCTGGTCTGCACTTATTTCTAACCTTTCTTCTTTTTAAACGAAGCCTACGAAATGCAGCTTCCATTTCTTCCAGACTTACATCTTTATGACATAAACTCAGACAATACGAGTGATATAAAACAGATGTAATGTGTGTTAAATGAGGACAGGCTCTTTTAAAGTCATCTACTATAAATATACCTACTTGTAATGTGTAAATGTAAAATTCAATTTCATATTAGCAGTGGTGGGAAAAGTAGAAATACAACAATGAAAAAGTCTTTCCTTCAAAGTAAAAGTACAAAGAAGTATTAACAGTAAAATGTACTATCGGTATTTAATATTGTGGTTGGCTGAGGCAGATCTAATTTTAGATACTAAATACTCTATATACTTTCTGGTGGTTATATTTGATATTTTATAAATGGATCGTTTATTTTGTTTGTAAAATCTGTAAAGCAACAAGTAACTAAAGCTGTGGGATAAATGTGATGAAGTAAAGAATATAACATTTCTCTCTGAAATGTAGTGAAGTAGAAGAATGAAGCAGAGTAAAAGGGAGTATTCAAGTTAAGTAGAGTACAGGCAGTAGTTTTGTTCTTCTCTGGGAGACATAAAAATGACGTTACCCTTTGTCTTTACCCAACAAGAAAATACGTTCAACTCCCACGTGACTAAAAGTGAAGAAAACACATGTATGAATTCTTCTCTAAAAGCAGAACTTTGCTGTGTGTACATTTCTGGACTTGAAACGATCGATCACTTTTTAATTTCCACTACACCCCCTCCATGTGTGTGTATCCGTCTATTTAAATCACCTGAACACACACAGACACACACAGACACACAGACAGACACACACACACACACACACACACACACACACACACACACACACACACACACACACACACACACTCACTCCCACGTCAAAATGACTGCCTCTAGACTCTTTTTCAATTTGCCTGCCCCCCTCTGTCCCCTCTCAACTTGTAACGGGAATCCTAATACGACTATGAACCGTAATAAGAAATCTGCTGGTGACTGGGTAAACTCAGTGGCAACAGATGGGACCATGAGTTCCTACAACATAACTGGGATCTGCAACACAAAACACGCTGGTATCCACACACAAATAATTCAGCGGGGATCACACACAAACTTTAAACACTGTAATCCATTTTTCTGAACAAAAAACATCTGGGACCGCAAATCCACTAATCTGATATTAAATCCGCCGATTTGTTGAAAAACAGTGAGATTAGCCAAGAAGTCAGAAAAAATGACTAACTGCCTATTGCATAGGAGGAGGAGGTGGGATTGTGTCTGTGTGTGTGTGTGCGTGTGTGTGAGCCTTTGTGTGCGTTTGAGTGCGTGTTTGAGTGTGTGTGTTGTCATTGTGTCATTAATGCTGGGTGTTTGCGCTGTCCTGGCTCATGTAAGAGGCTTGTCTAATCTCATTGGTGATACCTCCTGTCTGTCATGCGCTCCTCTCTTTATTATTCCCCCGCTTCATCGCTCGGGAAAAAAAAAAAGCACCCCCCCCCCTCTCTCTCTCTCTCTCTCTCTCTCTCTCTCTCTCTCTCTCTCTCCCTCTCTCTCTCTCTCTCCTTCCCCTCACTCCAATGTCTCTGTCTCTTTCAGTCACTAATAAACACATAACAATGAAGCAGCCCCGAGGCAAATAGCGACATGGAAGAAACACAAACACACTAATTATAGCCTGTTACATATGTGTAATATTTGAACTATCAGTGTTGCGTGAAAAATGGATTAAGAGTACAAAATAGTGATTCATTTATGTCATATTTTATGTATGTGCGCATATGGCTGGGTATGATTATGGTACTGGCACTAGCAACAATGGCAACACTACGAGGAAAACACTATTCTTGTCATCGCCACTACCAGCAGAACTATTACTGTTTTCCTTAAAGACATACATTGTCATGATGGGAAACATTTGCAAACGCTTTTCATGAGAGTGTCCTGAAGTGTAGAGTCATTTATACTGTATGTATACGATCTGTATGCATTCAAATGTTTTGTTCGGACACTGTGTTGTGCACAGAATGACTGTGTGTGCACTCTAAAGCTAATTTGTGTTTATTACAACTCAAGTCTTATTCTCTTAAGTTTGATTATCATTCCTACTGATAATAATAATAATAATAATAATAATAATAATAATAATAATAACAATAATGTATTCAAAAGAAACACAATCAATCTTGTGGTTGACTACACATTTTTCATTCTGATCAAAAACATTTGGCACATTTACAGTTGCAGTTTGTGTAATACCACTTCCCACAATCTGTAAAGCTTCATCTCATCCAGGCTTGTCGCATTGCGATCATTTTTATGTTGCTATTTTTTATGGATGTAGCTAAGCAGCTAGCTAGCTTTGCAGGAGGATGACTTCCCGCATTTTTAATTAGCTCAGATTGGTTGAATGCCTCTCTAACAAGTGGAGACAGCTGTCAGTGAGCACAACATCAGAGCTATTTGAATTGTAAAACACACTGGAGGTGTGGCTGGTGATTTACAAGTACAACATCACAACGACTGTTGGCAAAACTACAAAAAAAAAAAACCCAAGTTGTGATAACCTGGTGTTATCCTTTAACTTTACTGTGGTGGTGGTGTGTGTGTGTGTGTGTGTGTGTGTGTGTGTGTGTGTGTGTGTGTGTGTGTGTGTGTGTGTGTGTGAGATGGATACTTCAGTCCACTTACCTATTGAGCTGACTCTGCTCGGTGGTCCTCCAATGCTGGAGGGGGCGATGCTGTGCTTCATGGAGCCGGCGGGGCCCAGCTTGGCAGCGGCAGCAGCAGGGACCTGTGGGGAAGTTGGGGGGGAGTTGGGTGACTTGCTCTCGGATGCCTTAGGCTTGGCCGACAGGTTCAGTGGCTGTGCACCCTCACTGTCCTGCAAAAACCAAAACAGCACAGTTTCGCCTGCTGTGACCACCGTAGAAATTTGGAAGCGGGAGGCAGGAGGAACCCCTCGCACTCCCTCACCGAGAACCACTCGCAAGTGAGGCTTTGACACGTGCTAATTAAACGGGAGTCCATGCACAGCAATCTGAGGCAAGCCTGGCGGGAGAGATGACAAGGTGCATGCCACTGCCCGTCTCCAAACAGCTCGTCATAAGCGAAAGAATTAAGAGCACAAACAAAAATAAATATTCATGTATTTTGGTGCAAACCACTGACATTCACATGCAAAATAACTGACTTCCTATCACAGCAAATCACCCTTCACACAGGGCAGAGACGACATGATTCATGCACATGCACACTCCACATGCAGGCTCCAGTAAACGTGCATTACTGTACAACACTGCTCCTCGACATGCTTCAAACAAGGCCAGCGGCAAGAGCGACAATCAAACACGTGAGGAGGAGAAACACCTCGAAATGATTCAGAAAACTACAGTGGACTCCTCTTTATCTCTCTCATGAAGAATAACGCCTCTCACAGACGAGCCTTTACAGCTGAGAGAGACTAGAGACACGGTGACGTCTCAACATATCAAACAGCAAACAGAACAGAGGGCTGTCTGCCACTTCAATGTGCACTTGCTCCATTAGAAACAGGGGACCACTAGCACTTTCTGCCTCAAAGACAACCACACACAAACACACTCACAACTGAAGCAACCAATCAATACATCTTTCGGAAGCAGCTGTCTTTTGAGGTCCGTGCTGATGATGGTGATGATGGCCACAGTATTTGTATATTAAGATAGAGGCCGTGTATTATGATGCCAAAAAGGACTCTGTATTCATACATGTGTATCATTACAATTACTCATTCATCTACGTCAACGGATGTCTGCACACAACACATGTAGCAGACAGCAGCCCCTAAATGAATCGGCATGTGGACCACCACAGAAAGCCTGGGGCTGTTATCACGTTAATTGTCATGGCAACATCACCCCTGCCGATGACCTAATCCAATCAGGGGGAGCCTCGGAGGGTCACATGACAGGAAGGAAGGAATTAGATCGCCGAGGGGCCAGATGTACACAGACCACTCTGTGTAATTAAAACTCTGCAATTAAAAGGCAGACACAACATGGGGCAAGGGACGGCTTAATGGGCCCAGCAATAAAGATGCACAACAATACTGTCTCTGTGCTGTAGCAAAACTATTTGTTTTTTTGTTTTTTTTTAGATTATTTTGTTTAAGTGTAATATACTAATTACTAAATGTCTTTAAGTGTATATTTTAGCATTGCAGGTGTGGGCCTATTGTAGTTCAATTCAAACCACAGAATAGAACAGACACATTATTTTTCTTTATTTTCTGATCATTAGTCTAATTGCTGCTTAGGAGGAGAAGAATCCAGCATACAGTGGGATCCAAAAAGAGAGCAAGAACTGTGTGTGTGTGTGTGTGTGTGTGTGTGTGGTATCTCCACTCATTAAGGCCGACTTTCCCTGATTCCCACTCCTTGAGTCGTACTAAGCCTTATGAGCCCCTCACAACTCAATTAAGCCCTTCCAATTAAGCCCCTACATGTGTACATGACTATGTGTGTGTGTGTGTGCTGTGTGATGATGTAGTGTTCTTAGGATAGTGAAGTTGTGTGTAGATGTGTGTTGGTGTGTCTTCGTGTGGTGTGTGTGTGTGTGTGTGTGTGTGTGTGTGTGTGTGTGTGTGTGCGTGCGTTCATGTGCGATGAGGCCTAACCGGATTGTCCTTCATTAGGGGGGTCTTTCTAAATAGACGGAGGACCCCCAAAGATGCCTTCAGTGAGACAATGGGCCGGAGAAGAAGAGGAGAGAAAGGAGAGAAGAGAAAAACTGAGCGGGATCTTCTCAATCCTGACCCATACTATGGTGGGCTTTGGCTGGGAACACGTTTGAATATTTATTACAAATAGATAATGCCTCCGCCTCTTGTACAGTGGATGGGGGAGTTTCCTCTCCGCGCCAAGCCAAATCCTATGGTGGGAAGGTGGCCAACCTGCATTATGCCAGTGTGGAGGAATTAGTTTAGACAGTGGAGCTGAGAGGCTTGGACCGACTTGTTCATGTGCGTGTGTGTCATTGTTCAACAAGCTCTAAATCTCATGACTGCGTGTGTGTGTGTGTGTGTGTATTTGTGTATTTGTGTGTGTGTCTGTGTGTGTGTTTGTGTGTGTGTGTGAGGCCTCTAAAGCCTCTTGGAATCTTGAATTAATACAATTGCTTTTGTGTCTCTCTTGGCTGATGAAACAGTCTCCAGCTCTGAGGCCGAAAACATGCAGAGTGACAGCGAGAGCCAGAGGGACAGAGAGAGAGAGAGAGAGAGAGAGAGAGAGAGAGAGAGAGAGAGAGCGAGACATACAGGAAGCAGGAGGGGAGAGATAATGCGTATGTGTGCGTGCGTGTGTGTGTGCGTGCGTGCGGGCGTGTGTGTGGGCTGTATCAGTTCTGTGGATGCAGACATGTGAAAGCGACATCAGGGTTCTGCATCTTATCACAAGAGCTGACGGTTCAATTAACAGGACAAGTGTGTGTGCCACTATCGTTTATCCTGGTCGGGTCTGTGAGTGTGTGTGTGTAGGTGTGTGCGTAGGCGTGTGTGCTACAATGTCCATATTAACACCTTTATATGTGCCTTTCTTACTGCATCTCTCTGTCTTCCTCTCTTCCTTCCCTTGCAGCTATAAGTGACTGTTTGGATATTAATTATATTGTCATGTTTAATTCCATCAGACAGCAGAGGAGGCAGATATGACACTGTTTCTTACAGTATGTGGCAACGATTCACTAACACACCAACTCCTCGAGTATGTAAATGCACTTCATATTTTCTGCTAATTTGTTTTTGTAGACGTGACTTTACCTTGACAGTCTGGCTGATTGATTTTGTTTGTTTGTTTGTTTTTTGTTTTATTTTCTTCCCCGATTGGACTAGTCCTCCTGTCTTGACACTGTCTTCATTAATGTTCTAATTAATTAGATTAGAAAAAAAATATCTAGCTTCAGAATTGCCGACTCTAGGACTTGATATCAATTCAAGGATACATTCAGTTGAACCTTTAAAAGTTTATACTTTTATGGTTACACTAGGCCATCAAGGGTCATAAATAGATGAATGGCATTTTTGCAAGAGCTCAAACAGCAAACAGAAACCTCTTCCCAAAAACCTTTTTAAGTGATGGCAGGGGTCTGTAGTGTACAAGTGTGTGTGTGTGTGTGTGTGTGTGTGTGTGTGTGTGTGGGTGGGCACACAGTCAGTCTCAGTACTATTGGCAGCAGTTTGCTGGTCGCATATCTACATTATATCCCAGATGTTGGAAGCTGAGCTCAGCTGCATGCTAAATCTAAAATTTGAATGCGTGTGTACATGTGAGCGGTTGTGGAGATATACATTATACATATATACATATTCAGATCCTTTACTTCGGTAAAAATAGTGGTAATATTGTACAAATACTGTGCTACAATTAAAAACCTTACTTTTAAAATTGTACTTTTGGTGAATCTTAATACCAGAATCTACTTGAAGTATCAAATGTAACTCATTGCGCAGACTTTAAGAGTGTTGCAGTTTACTGTGTACAGTATATAATTGGATCATTATTTCTGATGCATTAACATGAACATATGATGCAGCTATTTGAGGTGGAGCTCATTGAAGCTTCTTTAAAGTCTTTTGAATATCCTGATACATAAAATGATTATATGTTTTAGAAGTGAAATTGTAATGCAAAGTAACTAGTAAGTCAAATACATGTAGTGGAGAAAAACTTTATATATATATTTTATATATACTATATATAATATTTGCATCTAAATGTCCCATCAAATGAAAATACTCAAGTAATATAAAAGTATTTTCAAAGTTGCAGAGTAAATTTCAGAAAATGAGTTTAGTTACTCTCCACCACTGCGTGTGTGTGACACGCATGTCAGCGAATGGCCTGCATATGGTGCATAATTTGAACTGCACTATTGTATGGGTGTGTATGCATGCCTGCCTACATCTGAAAATCCACTCTTGCGTATGAGAAAGCTGGATGTATGCTGCAGTGATTTGTGCATGTGGGTGTGTGTGTGTGGGTGTGTGTGTGTGTGTGGGTGTGAGGGGGCCACATGGTTTCTAGTTGGTAACTTGTTCTACACCTGTGTGTGCGTCTGTACATTTGCGCCTGTGTGTGTGTGTGTGTGTGTGTGTGTGTGTGTGCCTGTGTCTCACCCGAGGGTAAAGCACTTAAGCGTTGTGTGCCTGAGTCCAAACAGCTGTGAGCAGAGGCAGGCAGCGGGTCTCTAAATGACTAGAGACCTGAGATAGAGCCCACAGGGGGACCACACCTCTGAAATATACATGTCACTCACCCAGAGAGAGACAGAGACAGAGAGAGAGAGAGAGAGAGAGAGAGAGAGAGAGAGAGAGAGAAAGAGAGAAAGAGAGACAGGAAAAGAGAGTTTGAAGAATGAGTGTGAGTGCTGCAGTGGTGAAACTGAATGAAAGAAATCAAAAAAGAGAGGAAAGAGGCTGAGAGACAGAGAAAAAAGAAAAAGAAAGAAAGCAACATTACTTATCTAATGTTTGTCTCCCCATGCTCACAAACAGAGCTATGGGGGAGTAACACCAAAACAGCTCGGTGGTCAATTGGCCATTTTGTCTCCATGGGGCCTGTTGGGGTCCATGTGGTGTCCACTCCCCAGTCTGCCACTCCCGCTGGACTGGGGAGGACATTATGGCTTCCCACGTCCCCTCCACCACAGGCCGCAGCACTTGCCTGTCAGCCCAACTCCATATATATGGTAATAAGACGTGTGTGTCAATAGGGCAGGATGGAAGTGTGCGCGTGTGTGTGTGTGCGTGTGTGTGTGATGGAGGTGTAGGGAGGGGTTGATGGACAAGGAAGCAGGAGTGCAAGCTCGGGGTCAACCACAAGCTTTAATCTGGGCCGGGAGCTTGTCCCAACAGCGTGAGAGAGCATGTGTGTGTGTGTGTGTGTGTGTGTGTGTGTGTGTGTGTGTGTGTGTGTGAACACAGGAGTTGGCACAGGGCAAGAACAATGTGGTAAACAGAGTGATGACAGAGGATGATTAAATAGCAAGTAGCAAAGGATAAGATGTGGAAGTGGAAATACGGGAAGAGGAGAAGAGGGGAGGAGAAAAAAGTAGATGGAAAAGTGAAGGAAGGAAAAAGGAGAAGAGTTGGGGAACTTTGATTTATGTGATAAAATGTGGGTTTAGCACTAATCTGAATTCAGATTGTCAAACTCTGTGGGATTTTGATAGTGTTGTCCCGCTCTTTGACAGACTAGCCTGACCCTGTGTGTGTCGGTGTCTCTGTGTGTGTTGATTTGAGACTGACCACTACACTTGTGGGGGGCCCTAGGGCAGACGCAGGACAGCAGGGGGCATGGAGGCTGTGTGTGTGTGTGTGTATGGGTGGGGGGAGGTGGTCAGGGTCCCAATAGCCCACCAGATATTCATAGAATTCCACTTGAATGGACACAAGACTTCCCTTCGCCCCTATTGGGCAGCCAGCCGAGAAAACGGGACAAACACCAATACCTCCTCAAATCCACCGCGACCAGATACCAGCTGGAGTTTTGTGATAAAGTTGGAGTGTTTGATTTGCAGAGGTGACTGTGAGTTTTTCTCAGGCACCAAGTTGCACCAAGGTGTGCATTAGTATGAGGAGCTGACCGTTGCTCAGGACACTTGTTTGATTGAAAAAAAAAAAAAAAAAAAAATCAGGATGCAAAGCGAGATCCAAACAAGCCTGAACACACATCTTCAGATCATGCACTGCAGTGAAGGACAATCTCATCCAAGCAGACATTCGGTCGTTCAGTCCGTGTTGTTACAATAGAAAGGCCAGAGTTTGTTCGGTAAGTTAGACAGCAAAAAGTCCAATTGTAGTTTGTAAAGTAAGTAAAAGAATTTGCCAGTGCAGAATAGATTTCAGTAGTGATCCACTTTTTTGTAAGAAATTTGTGTCTTTATCTTGAAATAAGAACGAGTAAGGTAGGCCACTGCACTGGAATCAAAAAAGAAATTAAACTTAGTTTTGAAAAACACTTTTAACAAATTGATATACAGAGAAAATATGTGGAAGTATCCTGACTCCACTGGCAGGATTAAAGCTGTATTTTAAGAAAATGCTTAATTACAGACAAAAATGTCTTGATAATAAGGAGATCTGAAGCCAAATTTGAATTTTAGGAATTCAAATGTTTAGCCATTACGTCATCTGACTCTCAAACCCCAAAATCCGCTGGCAGTTCTAGAGTTGAACACATGTACATGCACACACTTCTCTTTTACCTTGGTCTTGTTTTGTTGCGGGGAGCTGCGGCCCTTGTCGCTCTGTGAGTGTGTGTTGGTGGGTGGCGAGTGTGTGCCCAGGTTGGCTTGGGGTGGCAGGCTGCCTCCGTGCTGCTTGGCCCCCGGGGACACCTGCATGGCCGCCAGCTGAGCTGCGTACAACTGCTGCAAGGTCAGTGAGACAGGCAGAGAGACAGGGAGGTGAGAGAAGCCAGAGAGACAGACAGGAGAGAGTTAGAGAGGGGGTGGGGAGGTGGGGTGGGTGGGGTTAGTAGAAAGGAAAGAGGAGTGGGGGAAAGAGATGGGAGAGGCAAAAAAAAAGAGAAGAAAGGGACAACATGAATAAATGAATACTCGAGAGCGCACAAACAAAAAAGAAGACACCGGCTAAAAAGCTCTGGAAGAAGAGGCCATTAGTGGCCCGGCCTCTGTTTGTGTGACACAGAGAGATAGAGAGGGACATCTCCACTGTCAACCCCCTCCCTCACCCCATGGGAGAAGTGCTAACAGCCTCTCTGACAGGCCCAGAGATGGCCATGTCCCCTCCAGGTGCATCGTGGGAGAAAGGGAAAACATTCCGGCTATCGAGGTCACGCCGCAGAGCTCGGCTCTTGCTCAAGGTGAAAAAAAGTGATGATGGAGGGGGAAAGAGAGAGAGATGGGAAGAGAGAGAGAGAGAGAGAGAGAGAGAGAGAGAGAGAGAGAGAGGGAGGAAAAATTCGTGAAGCTACACGCCAGATGGGACATGCCAGAAGTGTCTCGTGCCCCTGCGATGTTTTGAGTGTGCTGACAATAAGATGCAGAAACACACAGAAACGCTATAAAATAGTCTAAAACAAAGATAAACTGATTCAATAACTGCTGAGGGAAACAAAAAAACAGGTTTTTCCCAATTCTTATTTATGTATTTAATTAATTTCTAATTAAATAAAAGCATTATGGCATGAGCTGCTATGGTGTGAACATACTCGGGGAATATTTATGCAATACCGTTGTATCACACAAAACAGTCTCTGGCCAGTATTTCCACAGCAACAGACACAACATAATATTCACAACTTGGAAGGAGCTTCAATATTCATAAATGCTTCTTTCTGCCTCTCTATCTCCCTCCTCAAAATCATCCTGCGAAGCTCAATTACTTTCATGTCGGCTAATACAAATCTCCAAGATGCTGTTTTGTTTTTCTCAGAATTGTTATTCCCTCCTCTGAAAGGCAACAGAACGGTTGTTTGTGCGAGAAGTAACTGATGTGTTGTTTTTTTTGAATAGTTATAATTGTTATTATTTATTTCTGGTGGAAGATTTTTCTGGAAGAGGACCATTCTTTTTTTTTTTTTTTTTGAGTTTAACTTCCGTCCTTCTGTTGGCGCTTGGCTGCCGGCCACCAGCGTCAAACAAAGGCTGGTTTATGCAAATGGACAAGGAAGAGATGCTGTCACTGCTATTTCTCTCTCTCTCCCTGTCTGTTTGTACCTCTCTCTATCTCCCTTGACAGCCACATTAGCGTCTGCTCTCCTCTGCTATCTTAAATAAAGACATTTATCTCTTTTTATACAAACAAGAAAAAAATGAGACATTCAAACTGGCAGCACACACACTCACACAAAGAAGTACTTTTTGGAAGAAACTCATATTTGAATGTGAAATACTCTCCGCCTGACTGTCACTCACATGTGGCAACAACAATATTCAATGTGCAACAATGCAAAAGCGATGTAAAAGCAACATATTTTCTATTACAGTACTCTTTCTTTTTCTATTGCTTTTCATTTCACTCTTAAATAAGATACCTGCCATTCCAAAGAGATGAATTTCTTTTCTGAATTTCTTCTTAGGCAAAAATCAAAACAGGGTACAAGGTAACTTCATCCCTGACAAGCACTTTGACACTGAATGCTTTAAATTTAAGAAATACTGAGATGTGAAAGCGAGGCTCTGGACAGTAATGGAGAAAAGTTTTCATGTGGCTGTTTGGTGTGTTCTTAATATTTGATTACCTTCTTTGCTTTCTGGCACCTTAGCAATTTGTCATAAGCAGTGTAAAAAATACGGAGGTGAGCATTTGTTCTCCAATAAAATCAGTCAGCTGAGGTTCATCGAAGGCGTTGGTGCGGTTTGGAAATAAACCTGTGCCAGCATCTGCCACTGTTCCCGACACCGAGGGGAACGATGATAATTGAGGTACATGAGGTAGACTGGGTGTGCTGCTGCTGCTGTTGCTGTGGAAATCAGCAGGAGATCGGTCACGCTCTGGCGAGCTACATGGATGCGGTGCGGAGGACCTGCTCGCTGAGATCAGATCAGCCTCCGCTCGCCCATTTCTCTTCAATTAGCTGCACTGTGGCTCCTGGAAGAGAGAGTGATGGAGGGGGGAGGGGGCAGCCGAGCATGAACACCCCCCCCCCCCCCCCCCTTCCTATCGCAGCGCAAACGCGGCCGCCTATGCGGAGTGGACCACAGGCGGTGTGTGTGTGTGTGTGTTTGTGCATATGTGTGTGTGTGTGTGTGTGTGTCCTGCCATATTCGGACCAGTGGTTCAAAGGCCTCTTTATTTGCGGAGTGAATTGAGTTCCATTACAAGGCCAGCTCCCGTCACTCAAAGCCTGCTCAATGGGCCAGCGAGCAATGACACACACACACACACACACACACACACACACACACACAGACACACACAGAGGGCAGAGGCACTGTGGAGCGCGCCCAGAGCGTCGCCACAACGACATGCATGTCAACAAACAGGAAGTGACAGCGCAAAGCCCCCTGGGGTGACCGGAGGAGCGAGCATACACAGGCGCAGACACAGACACAGACACACACACACACACACACACACACACACACACAAACATACACACACAGAAACAACAACACAATGAGCGAGAGGGGGAAAATGCAATCTTAGTTGCAGGATGAAACTAAGGAATTTGTCACTCACTAGCCAGGCATACTGCAGAGCTGTGTGTGTGTGTGTGTGTGTGTGTGTGTGTGTGTGTGTGTGTGTCCGTTTGAACTGTTAGGACCTGCTCTTCACTCTTTCTGTCCCTAATCCCTAAATGTGAGGCCAGCGCTAACAAATCTGCATGTGTTTTTGTGTACGTTTGTGCGCACGTGAACATGTCTAGTGGTCAGCGTGTGCTTGTCACATGACCCCCCCCTCCCTCCAAAAAAAAATGTGTTTGTGTGTAAGCATGTCCAGCCGGAGTTCTATTGATGAGAGGTGAAAAGGTGATGTGTGACTATTGGTGTTTTCTGAGTGAAGACATGGGGGTGATTGTTTGGTATTAGTGCTATTGATGCTGTGTGTTTGTGTGTGCGCGCTCACATACACACACTAAGCTGCTATTTCTTCTGTCATCTTAGTTGGTGGGGATCTGTGTGTGTGTGTGTGTGTGTGTGTTAGTCTTGGTCAATAATCTGCAGCTTTAGTCAGATTACAAGCTTGCCTGGTCTTTGTTGTCGGAGTTAGCGGCGCTTCAGAGCAGTTTGAGCTCTATTGTTTACACGGACAACGAGGACTATTGTATGGTTCTTAATGGATTCTCCTCTTTCTTTCTGTCTGTCCGACTTCCTGTCTGTCTGATCACATTTTTTTTTTTTACACTGGTGTGGGTTTTGCTACTGAAAGACAAAAAAAAGAAAAAGACAAGAGGCAAGTGTTGAGTCAGAGACACAAACACTTCCCTGTTCTTACATCCCATCAGCCTCTCTATAGATTTCTCTCCTTTGAGCTTTTTTTCTCATTTAAGTAATTGAAATCTCTTTGTCATTGAAGTAAGTAATAGATAAAATAAAATAAAAAACAACCCACATAAAAACATTAATGGTGGTCAAGTTTAAATAACATGATTACAGTGCCTTCCTTATGTTTTTATGGTGCAGCCTCAAGGGCAAACACAATCAACAAAAAATCTGGGGAATTTACTTTGACGACAAACATCACAAATATTTGGGTTGTTTTGTTTTTGTTCTTTGCATTAGACATTTGAAATGAGCTTTACAGAAAAACCAAAAGCAAGTTGGCCTTCACTATGTTTTACCTATGGTGAATTACATGTAGTATTCACAAAGTACAAAAACTGACACTTAATAAACTCAGTAAGTTGACTTTTACACCAATAACATGTCATAGGTGATTATACACACCTAGTATACTTTTCCTTTAGTCATTTCTTCCTTTACTCAGAAGTGGTAAAGCAGAATTTTCTTAACTATAGCCACCTATCTCTGCTGCCTATTGATTTCACATTGATCTCATGCTGCTATCACAAAATGGCATTTCCTTGCAACTCCAAGCCTCTATAAGACCGAGAAGGAGATACCAACACTGAAGCAATTCTCACATCTGAGGAAAATGCTTCCCTGCACTCTTTCGCTCATCCAGATAAGGTTTTGTGGAGAAATGAGTTGCTCGATTGATTTCTCGTTTACCTTCTCTCATCTGTTAGTGCCCCTCTCTTTCCTCTCTTTCTCCCCCTCCCTCCTCTCTTGCCTCCCCCTGCCCGCCTGTCCGTTGTTGGTCCGTCCATCTCTCCGGTGTACAGTGCGGTAATCCAGGACAATATGTTCCAACATCTGCCTCTCCATATGATGCCTGACCCACACCATTGACCCTCTTTATACCATGTCTCACACACACATTCACACACACATTTTCTCTCCCCCTCACACATCCATACTTTTCTCCTCCACTTACCTCCATCCCCCCATCATTCTCTCTGTTCATCCTTTTAACTGATCATCCCTCTAAATACCTCTCTGCTACCTCTGCCTTTTGATCTTTATTGCCGATCTTGCTCTCTTTGCCTGGATAAGTGCATTTTTCTTTTTATTTTTCAGCGCTCTGTCTGTCCTTCTCAGTCCATTTGTGTGATGTGGATGATATCAATGATATCAAGGGTCAATTGGGAGCCAGATTAACATGCTCTAATGCACAATGTCACACTCATCCCCCAGATTAAGATGCCAACCTTGTACACTCCAAAGCCTCCATTGCCTTGAAAACCTTCTATGGAGGATTGTGTGTTAAGCTCTCATTATATGAGCTACTCTGTTGATTTCTATGGAGGACGTTTCAAACATAGAAAGAGCTTTAAATCATTGAGAGATTAATACATTTTTCTAAGAACTGCTCTTAAATCAAGCCATGCTATTGAGAGTGTTTCCTCTAAGTCTTCTTTCTTTCTATGTATACCGTTTTAATGCAGTGTAATCAGGGCAAAAATCACCACTGATTTCATCCTTTATATCTACAGTATACCGAGGACACTTTCAAAATAAAGTCACCAAGACGGACTGGGATGTGGACTTTGCAAAAAGGTTTATAGCGTAATCTCAGGAGCTTCCACTAAGTTACACATTTAGGACATTAACATGGGTGTTTTCCTGAAATATACACTTGTTTTATCAGCTTATAGGATGATTTGTGGATTTCTTTCAATCGAATTGAGATGTTGAAGAATTGTTCACATTCAGTTTGTGCGAGTCTAGATTATAAAGAATTTTAAACATAGCTCCATTTACAAACATATTGACTGTAAACTACAAATGCGCCTGTTTTTGTAGTTCCTCATCAGGTCATCAGGGTTATTAATCAAAAAAAATGTATCGCAAATTGTTGTGTGTTGAGTCTGAATGACATGGGCGTGTATCAGGCCAGGGAACGCTAACAAAGAACACAGTAAGTTGGATCATGGGAAATGTAGGATGCAGAGTTTTGGGGGCTTGATGTATACTTCAGACTACAGGTTTTGAGCCAGTGCTGCTTCAAGTCTCTTTCAAGTCCGTCCAGCTGCAGCCTTAATGTAATTGTACATGTCGTACAGTGTGGGCTTCATTGTACGTGTTTCCCAAGTGAGTGAGTACTGAGGTGAGAGAGGTCATGACCTGGACAAAATTTAAGTCTCGGAAGAAACCCCCTGTGACTCGAGTATTGCATATCAGTGAAACTTAATCATTTCATAAATTTACCTCTCTATTTGAAGGTTTATTCAAAAGACCTTTTCAAAATCCACGGAAAATAAAAATTAAGAATATATTGATTTAAACTACCAATATGCCTGTTTTACGTAGCTGTATGACACAGTGACATGAGGAAAACATTTGTGCCAATAATTAGGTGTGTTATAAGTGTTAACATATCCGTCAGTATATTTCCATGCCCTCTTCAGTGCAACAGGAGAGTCTATTGAGTGCTCTATCTGAAAATCTTTCATTTTCTCCCTCTATTTGTGTGTGTGTGTCTGAGCTAAGTGGGTTCACTTGTGTCCTCTCTGCCAAACCACTGTGTTGCCGTGGCGACCCGAGGCCCGGACTGACTGTCATGTCTCCTCTCGTCGCGACAGAAACACCTCCTTATCAAATGAGGGCGCAGAGACGATCCCAAAGGAAATCCATCCACATTGGGACATCTGTACTTGTGTTAGCCTGGGCAAATCCGTTTCTTTCTGACAAAGCCTTAATCTCAAAGTGTGACTGTGTACTTGTGTGTGTGTGTGTGTGAGTGAGCGTGCATGTGGATGGATGTGTTTTTCTGGGAGGATTGTAAGGAAGAAATCTGTTAGTGAGATGTTTTTTTGCACTTGTTGTGTCCTCTCGCCCCTCCCTGCTGGTTAAAAAAAAAAAAAATCCAATTGCAAGGTGGACAAAGCCGTTCGACTGGAGATTTTGAGAGAGTCTGAACACAGTCGAACATATGGACAGCTAGATTGGAGCAGTAATAACAGCACAGAGGACATTATTCTCTGTCTAAACACAAACAGACACACACACACACACACACATGAAAGTAATAATGAAAACAGTGACGACAGCGGGGTCCGTTCTCCATGATAGAATTACACAGCTACTCTGTTCTCCCTGTAGTGTCTGGCATATGGGGCAGCACGTTTGGCTGACAGGTGCAAATATATTACACACACTCTGCTTCACCTTTAACCCATGTTTTCCCATCATTCCTTGTGTGTTAACAGTAAGTGAAAAAGATGCACAGGAAAATATGTGCATTAATGCAGCTGTTGTGTGTGTGTGTGTGTGTGCGCGTGTGTGTGTTATATTTTATGATCTGTGTATCAAAGAGACAGCGGAGGGGGCCAAGTGCAGCCTGTACTGGGGCTGACACTGGAGGGTAATATGTTTCAGACAGGCAACTGAGAGGACGCCCACGCGGGCTCTTAACCTCTGGGAGAAGGGGGCCCCAAAGCCCACGTGGATCCGAGTGGAAGTGTGTGAGGTCTAGTCGTGTGTGTTTGTCTGCGTGCGGGGGTCAGAGGGAGAGAGTGAGCGTACAAGCGGTGGTCAGGGGGGGCGGTCAGGATTACTAAGCAATAGGCCACTTATTCTAAATATGCAGACAGGAAAAGGAGCAAAGTCAGACTCATCTTTCTTAAAAGTGGGATAACAGATGTTGACTCTTTCTTTTTTTACTGTTTTACCTCTCTGTGATTTTGTCCCTATCATCTCCTCTCTGCTTTCTTGCTTCTTCACTGCTTGACCTCCAGATTTATGGCAGCAGAGCACACAGCACACCACTTTATCAAACCTATAAGTGCATGTACATAAAGACTGAGCCACATACCTTCCTACCTCATTTGAATACGACAACAGCATTTGTCACAAACTTTATGCTGGAGTTTCCTTCATCTTGTCATATCTTGAAAAATAAAATTAACTGAAAATCCTGACATCTGGATGTTCTTTAACTTTGTACCACATGCAGACGTTTGCATTTGAAACAGACCACAAACCATCCCAGCAGCACTGACTTGCTTTGTGGCTTGTGGCTGAAAATGTAGAACCCTGTCCTATTTTTTTCTTCTTTGTTGTGTTGCAGTAATATGGTTAGCCAATCCCTAATGAAACAACTTAGGGACTCTTACAGATGCTTTGATTTGTGGTTTGTGGTAGGTTTCAGCTGAATGTGTCTGCACACAGGCTTTAGACTAAAGACAACGGGGGGTGACCACATTTTTGTAAGCACACGGTAGGATTATATATTGAAGAATATGTTTTCCCATTGGTTTCCATTCACACTTTTAGTGTATAATATCAAAACTTATGTTGTAGAGACATGACACTTGCTTGACATAAGTGGTGCATTACATTTCACAATTCGGAAAGTCTGAAATATGTTCTTCTTTATGAGACATGTAAACATATTTCTGATTACAATTACCAGTTGGATCCCATTGTTGTGATGCCTCTGTGCTGCTAAAAGAAGACCAAATCCCCTCTGCATCACCCATAGATGAGCTCTGACAGTCAGTCTGAACATTTCTGTCCTGTTTCAGCAGCTCTACAGAACTGCTTCAACCCCATTTACTTCCTATCGCAGGACAGAGCCAAAGGCTAGGGTTACACTTGTCAGTACTGTGTGACTTTTGAGCTCTGATCATGAAGATCATGTTTTCATGAGATCACTTCTCTCTCCACACTTTGGCTGAAAGTGACAGCTGTGCATCCCCCCCTGTGGCCGTGTTTGTGGTCTTGTATAGCTCAGTGGGCAGCGGTGTGTGGTGTGAACACTGTCAGGGTTAGGGGGATTTATTCCCGATGGGACCACCCACGTGAATGGGAAAACGGCATGTTTTTCTATTTTAATTATAATGATCAGTTTGTGATATTTAAAGACTTCTGGTTGTTGTTGTGATTTACTGTGTGTTTTTTTTTTGGTTTCTACATCTGCCTGTAGGAGGTGATCTGTAAATGCTGTAGTCCTACCTGGAGCTGCAGGGGTCCCAGGCCCGGTGTGGCAGCAGCGGCAGCAGCCATCGTTGTGGGGATGAGCTGGAGAGGGTAGGGGTCACCTGAAAAAAACCAGAGAAGATCACATTTTTTTTTAAGTATCTCACTCCATTTTGTGAGTATGAAGGCAAAAACAGTGATTGGTTTTGGTGCATTTTTACGTATCAGTGCCCCCCCCTTTCTCCTCTCTTCCTTCTCCTCCTCTCTTTTCTTATCTCTGTCTTTTTCTTCTTCTTCTCTCGCCCCTTTTCGCTCATGTCCCTCCTCTCCATCATGCTCCCTTTCTCTCTATCTGTGCACCACCCCCCACTTACCCGTCATCGCGTTGTTTTTCTCCTCCCTCTCATCCCACCTTCGTCCCTCGCCTCACCCCATCAGCTCCCCTCCCACCCCCACCACCTGAGTCCCTCTCTGCAGCTGTTAAAGCCGTCCTTTGTGTGCGCTGCCGGTAGGGCCTTAATGAAAAGCCTGATTGTGTGTCCTCCTCCTTAATACCCCCTGACAAAGAGCAGCGAGGTGAGGGGATTCTGATAAAGCCGGCCCCAGCGCCGTAATTAAGAGCCGCCACTGCCGATTGCTGCTCTCTCCTCTCTCTTTTTTTTTCCTCTCAACTGTCTGTTCTCCTGCTTTGTTGGGAGAGGGCTGCTTTCAGTCTTCCTCTTGCCCGTGTCCTTCTTGTTGTCATCTTTCTCTCTTCACAAGTTACTCTCCACCTCTACACCCCCCCCCCCCCCCCCACCCCCCCCCTGTCGGGAATGATAAATCAAGAGATAGATGGACGACCAGGGCAGGGGAGATGACAGAAGTGCAGGGAGAATGAGACAGAGAAAGCAGGGGAGAAAAGGACGAGAGCGGATTATTAGTGACCAGGTGCAGATAGGCCGCGCTGTAATTACTCCGACAGAGAGAGAGAAAAAAGGAGGGAGAGAAAGGTCAGAGATGAGGGGAGGAGGAGATAGATGGAGAGGAGAGGAGAGGAGAGGAGAGGAGAGGGGAGGAGAGGAGAGGAGAGGAGAGGAGGACTACGATACTTTAATGATGGTCATGCTGAATAAAATGTGCCTGTTGACACTTTGATTTGCATATGGACATGTCCATCAACAGGAGTCCAGTAGATGGAGGAGGTCAGGCTTTTCTACGGGCATCACATCGTGGAAACTTCATTCTTCATAGAGAAAACTTGGGAATGTTCATCGGGCTTGACCTTACATTTTTGACCTGGACTTCCAGTGCAGCAGTCCGCCTCTTGGCCCTATCAGGGCCTTCTATTGTGCATCTGTGTGCCCATGTAGATGTGTGTGTGTGGGCTTCACATAAGCCAGACTTTCCTTCCGACATACTTTCCCATATTTTTTGGTTCTTAAAAAAAAAAAAAAAGTGAAGCTGAGACATTCTTTTCTCCAGCGGGGGAGGGAAGGCAGGAGGGATTAAAGAATTATTTCAGGACTGTGTATTCTAGGAGATGGGTCTTTTCTCTGCGCTCCCTAAACAAACATGAGCTGGGTGGATATTTATACTCCTCCTGGGGGTCGCTGTAACAAAAGGGAGAAGGACGGAGGAAAGCAAACATGTTGCTCTTGGCTTGAGGACAGCGACCTTGACAGACGAGGCCGAAATTTCTCACTGACAAATAGACGACAGAGGGAGATAAATCGCTTCCCTCGACCCAACTACAACGTCATCAGTTTTACTTTAGTGTCAATTTATGCACAATTATATATTGTAGTTGCAAAATAACTTAGAGGGGAGATCATACAACATTCAGTTTATTATTAGTATTCTTAAAGTTTTTTTTAATTTGTTTTCTCAAGTTTAAGAAAATGACCCTGATGATGTCATCGGGGTTTGTGCAGGAATGGGCTTGAGGTTCCACATTTTTAAAAGAAAGTATGTGTTATGCACTTGGGATGTGGACTTTGAAAGAGACTGACATCTGAGTTGCATTATGGGAAATATAGTATACAGTGTTTTCTGGAGTTTGACATATAGTAGGAACTCAACAATTTGACAAACCTTGGCACTGCACAGGCCATATTTAGAATAACACATTTCATTTGCTTTACAGTTATCTTCAGCTGTAACGTGTCGCGTCAGAAGCCTGAACTACATAAAAATTGTGTTGCTGTTCAACAAGTGTTTAAACAAGACAGCCACTCACACACAGAAGTCCATACTGCACGGATTAAATCTATTCATAACTTCAAAGCTATGAAGCGCCGTGAGAATATGTCAGAGCACAATGCTACACATGTCCTATTTAGAGCTGCAGCACCAAAACTACATCAACTCACAACAACTTTGAAAGTTGCCAGAGAGTTTTCTCAGGGGCGGCTCAGCCTGGCGCAGCGTGCCAGTCCGGTTGGAGTTGGCGGAGGCAGTGAAAAGACAAGCCCACCACTTGACAGGGTATTTACGTGGGCAGTGGGCGTGGGTGAAGATGGCACTAATTAAAATGGAATGGACTTGTTTGGGAAGCTGTGAAACTCTAAGGGAGTTTTGGGGGGGGGGGGGGGGGGGGGGGGGGCTGAATGTGCACGAGCTTGCGTTTGTGTGCACGCTCACATTTCTGCGTCTAAGTTTTTTTTGTAATTTTTTTTTTTGTTTGCAAAATCATAAAGCAGATCTCTGGCTGCCTGGACGTTTGTGTGTGTGTGTTTATATATATATATATATATATATATATACACTTGTGTGTGTGTGTGTGTGTGTGTGTTAGCGTGTGTGGGCTGTGTTGGAAACATGTTCTGGCTGCGTCCCGTGTTAATGTGAGGAGAACCTGGGGCAGGTCATATTACCACCCTCCCTCTCCCCCCTCTGCTAACCCCCCCACTGTGCATTTATTCCCAGCATCCCCTGGCAAGCACCCACCCTTCTTTCTCTCTCTCCCTCTCTGTCTCTGTCTCTCTCTCTCTATCATGGTAAACAACACATTGCCACACAGCCGGAGCGTGATAGCCAAAAAAAAAAAAAAAAAAAAAGAAAAAGAAAAAACGACAAATCAAACAAAAAAAACAAAAAAGAAAAAAAAAAACCATGTCCTGCAGGAGGCCTGCATTTTGTTGCTTTTATATATCAAAAATAGACAAGACAAAAAGAAGGAGCCAAAAAGACTAAGCAAGAGAGGGAGCGAGAGATAAAGAGAAAGAGGTTGAGAGTGTAAACAGGAAGGGTGTATTTGGACTGGTTTTTCTATTAAGAGAGAGCTGTTGTTGTAGGGGCGCGCTCGTCTTTTGGGAAACAATCCGAGTCCTTGTGTGGAAAAATGGTTACACTCTACCTTGCTTGGAGAAAAACATTTGAAACATCACACACAAAAACTGCTTTGACTCTGTAAGTTGCACCTATTTATGAATGTACGTGTGTGTGTGTGTCTGTGTCTGTGTGTGTGTGTGTGTGTGTGTGTGTGTACGTTACTCACTGCAGCCAGGCTTATAGTTGAAGCCAGGGGGCATGAGGAAGCCTTGCTGGGCTGCAGCCGCTGCCAGAGTCCTCTGGTCCGGGGGAAAGACAGGAATCATCAGCGGAGGGAGCTGGCCCTGGACCTGCTAATGAGGGAGGGAGAGGAGGAGGGGGGTGGGATGTGGGGAAAGAGAAGGAAGAAGAGGAAGGGAGGGGAAGAAGAAGAAAACATGAGCACTTTTGGAATCTCTTTGACATCCATAGACACACACTGAAAACAATGTTCTCAATAATGCTATAAAATATGGGTAAAAAGTTACATCTGAATTAATTCATAATAATTTCTTTGTATGTATATGAGCATCAAGGCCCATATACATACAGTGTATTCTTGGAATACATATGGAACACACACGAAAAGACACTAATGAAGTCACTCTCACACACACACACACACACACACACACACACACACACACACACACACACACACACGCACGCACACAAACTCACACTCCATCTTCTCGATTCGAAGACAAAAAGCCAGTCATTAGGACAGTTCACTGTACTCTCACAACAGCTGGCCTTTTCCTTTTATTTGGAAGATGATGTTCTGTCCCGTCTCTCCGCATCCCCCCCCCCCCAACCCCCCAACAACCCAAACACACACTGACATGCACACACAGACGCAGACACAACCTCTTTCTGCGTGCTCGTCGGCAGAGAGCCATATGACTTCACAAGGTTTCCAGGATTTTAAAAGGAGACGCAGAAAAAAGCTCCTCCGATGGGTGGCTTTGGCAGGGACGACAGGAGAGAGAGAGAGAGAAAGAGAGAGAGAGAGAGAGAGAGAGAGAGAGGGAAAGGGAGGGAGGGAGAGAGGAAGACGGAGAGAGAGAAAGAGAGAGAGAGAGAGAGAGAGAGAGAGGGAGAGGGAGGGAGGGAGAGAGGAAGACGGAGAGAGAGAAAGAGAGCGAGAGAGAGAGAGAGAGAGAGGGAGACAGAAAGAGAGAGAAGTAGGAGACAGATGGTTGCACTAAACAGCGTTCTGCCAAAAACAACACACAAAGACTTGCGTGTGATGGACTGACTGACAGTTCGAGAGGAAAGATAGGAGGGGATGCAGAGAGGAAGTGAGGAGGAGAGGGAGAGTGGAAAAAGGTGAGAGAAGGAGGAAAATAAGGGATCTTGTCTAGCTGTAAAAGCTGAGGTGTAATGCTGGTATGATGAAGAAAACCACAAACAAGAAGAGAGGGAAGGAGCTGGAGCCAAATTCTGTGCACATTTTTGCAATTTTCCAAAAAAAAAAAAGTCAGAACAAAAATATCAATGTTTTTCCATAAACTACTGAGCAACAATCTGAAATCACATCATCAATAGAACCTCAGTAATGCTTTACCTCCATAGGTACCATCATGCTGTTTATGTTCTTTTCATTTATTAACTTGTTTTTGTACAGAGACACAATGTGGTGTTTTCATTGGGCACCAGCTTCGCTTTTGAGTCTTTGGGCATGGCAACAATACAAAAACGCTGCGCCTACACTGTACTGAAATAAAATAAGAAGGAGCAGAATAGGCAGGTCCTGCAATGTAATCACTTATTTAACAAGTCCGTTTCATCACTTCTGCACTTCTCCTCTTCATCAATACAATGATTTTTACACCTTAGTCAGATAAGTACAACTTTTTCTTGCAACGTTCAGGTATTTTTTCACAGTCAATTTGAGTTCTGCTATGCATAAGTTTAAAATAAATGCCTAAAAACAAGTGTATGGAAACTGACTTTAGACAAAAATATAGGGTTTCCACCTGTGCTGGCTTCAGGGACGTGAGCAAATTCAAGCTTTGTCATTGTTTGCATGGTTTTATCAGTTTACATCCTGGATATTTTAAGTTAAACTCTAAACTCATAATTCTTTCTTTCCACTTGTGTGCTGCAGTAGAAACTAGTGAATATCTGATATTCACTGGTGTCTCCTCTGACTTAGATCAAAAGCAACTCTTTTAAACCTACACTTCATGCTCTCAAAAACCTGCACCCGACATTTCCCATAATGCCACTTGATTGCCATCTTTCATTGGCGCCTCCCTGCCCGATTAACTTCCCACCCAAAGTTTGCAGTAAAAGCTTTTTGTTATGAATCTGAAGAACAAACTGAGATGTTTTCACAGACTTTAGAAATCTCCTCCAGAGCCACGGAAGCCTTTATACACGTGGTGTCACAAGCTGACTGATCCTCCTCATGACGACTAAACTAAACTGCATGTGTTGAATTAGTGGAGTGCCTCTTTAAATCAAATCCCTGATGGGTCCTTCAGGCCTTTGACCTGTTTTCCTGGTTGGAAAACCGTTTGATCCCTTTTTGCAAAACATCTCCTCTCTCACTTCTTCTTGTCTCGGATTTTGCCAGGAGGCCAGAGAGGTGATGACTGAACAGGACAATGGGCAGGTAAAAGCTGTTTGATGTGGAAAATTCATCTGGAATGATGGAAATATCCACCCAATCATAAGGATGCGGGAGGGTAACAATCAGGTAATATCTGAGTGATATGGGCACTTGAAGCAGTTAGTGCTTGAGACAGGTAAATAGAGAGGAGAGAGCTGCTGTTGCTCAGTGCTAGCAGCGCTCCCAGCTTTCCCTGCCTGTGTGTGTATACTCATGTTTCCCTGGGCGTTTAAATGTTCATGTACTGTAAATACCTATGCGTGTGTGTTTCTGTGTGAGTGTGTGTGTGTGTGTGTCTCCTCCTCCCCCTCCTCCTGCTCCTGTGTGTCGGCATGCGGCAGCCGGCAGCACTGTAATCAAACTATCACAGCGCAGGGGAATAGCGCTCTCTTCAAGCGGCTCCTGTTTCCCCCTTACACCAAAAACAATAATTACTCCACCATTTTGGTTAACCATAAACCGCCGAGCCGCCTGCGCCGCGCGATCAGAAGGGAGAGGCGCTCCAGCGCAACGCTCGGACAGGACCCCCGCGGGGACGAATCACAGACAGAACATTTCCGCTTTGCCTTTCAGGCCTAATTGGACATATGCTGGAGTGGAGCTGGCTAGCAATACTGTAATGTACCGTAGGGAGGAGGAGAGGAGAGGAGAGGAGAGGAGAGGAGAGGAGAGGAGAGGAGAGGAGAAGAGAAGAGAGGAGAGGAGAGGAGGAAGAGTCTGTGGCAGCTGCGATATATACATACTGTACATAGACACCCTGGCACACACATTTATGACGTCTGTGTGTGTGCACATGGCTTTGCTTTTCTTTCTTTGCAGATGAAAATATCATAGAAGATCCTTAATAGCCTCTGAATCCGCTCCTCTCTATCTCTGCTTCTTTCTATCTTATGACAAAAAGCCTGCACACAATAGGAAGACATTAATCAGCCTACAGGACTGTTGCACAATACGTGCAAGTCTCCACAATGGAATAAGAAGATCAAGCAAAAGAGAAAAAAAAAGGAACAAAATAACAAGAAAAAAAACACAAAAGGATAAGAAAAAGCTGGAATAGAGAGAGAGAGAGAGAGAGAGAGAGAGAGAGAGAGAGAGAGAATGGTTCATGGGGAATCATTTCCTCCCATATGTTGCTGTTATAATAGTTGAGTTAGATATGTGTGTAACAGCTGCTGAGCTGATGAGCAGCACCACTATCCTAGCACGCTCACTGGCATACACACACACAGATACACACACACACACACTGACCTCTAAAGTACAACACACACAAACACACAGATATGAGGCAGAAAACATGGGTCAGAGCAAGTTGAGCGTAACAGCGAGAAACAAGGGACTCTAAAAAAAAAACAAACTCTGAACTGTGTGTGTGGGTGTGTGAGTGTGTGTGTGGAGGGGTGAAAGTGGTGGATGGAGTGAGGGGTGGAGGGGGGTTTGTCTACAAGCCAGTCATATGGCGTGGCCCCCAGTGCATTCCTTTCTATTTACATTCCTTCACCATCCACAAAATGACTTAATCTGATGTTTCTCCTGATATTAGCTATACAATAATACCTTAAAGTGGATTATTAGCTCTGTGTGTTACCCTCGTGATCGTAACGTAAACTTTGAAGGAGAGGGGAAGAAAAGAGAGGGAGAGAGAGCTCTTCCCAAATCAGAGAATGAGAATCAGAGACAAAGAAATGAACTGACAGAAGGAAGAGAGGAAGTAAGGGCGAGGGAAACGGAGAGAGGGAAAGGGAGAGCAAGGCCACATCTATCAGACAATCTCCAGATCCCACATAAAGGAGAAGGCACTTCTGAAACAGCAGGCACTTTGGGGAATAACGCACTCCTCAGCTTCCCTTTCACATCAGGCCCAAAGCGAGCATGAAAACCTACAACACACACTGACAAAACATCACACTGCTACTACTGTAGGCTACCGACGTGGAGAACAAGCGGCTCCACTTTTTATCTGCATACGCCTCCTCCATGAACACAAAAGAAACCTGCAACAAACGAAATTGGAATTCATCTGAAAAATCCTCTAATCAGTGATAACTGAATCCAAAACAAAGAAAAATACTCTGAATGGAATATATATATATATATATATATATATATATACTGTATGTATATAGCAAAAGTGTGAAACTTTTTCTTGAGAACTTTCACAGGGGCAAAGAGGACAGAAAGAAAGAGAGAAGTCGACAGTTCACCCTGGCGAGAGAACTTCTTGGGAAATAAACAGCAGAGACACCAGAATGAACAAGAGAGGGAGAAAGAGTGAGAGAAAGAGAGACGGAGAGGGGAGCAAGAGTTGGATAATTGGCAGCGAGTCGAGCCTGCGTTCACCACGCGCCAGGCGGCACAGCTTGAACTTAAAGCGCCGCTGCGGCATAATGAAGATGTGGCCGCTAATTAACATATGGGGTGCGAAACAGGTTGGTTGGCACGTGGCGCGCTAAAAACTCCAAGGTAAAGTTATTATTGGGGAGTAATTAGCTCTATGAAGTTAATGCGCCGAACAATAGCTGCCAGCGCCGCACAATATGGCTCGCATCTGAGCGCGCAAAATAGCCCCCGCTAAAGTGCGAGTCCCACAGCTAAAATCTGTTGGCGACCATATGCTCTGGCAATTAATGCAAGACCTGGATGACCTATTGCTGAAGAGGGGACGTGTGAGCGATAGAACCAATAATTAATTTGGAGAGAGGGAGAGAAAGAGAGAGAGAGAGCAGTAGCTGGCTTTTAATATTAGTCCATTAAGTTTCTATGGACAGGGGCTATTAGAGGCCAGCCTGCTGTGAATGTAAGGGCATGGTTCATGACACAATGGCACCACAATGGCTTGGATGCACACACACACACACACACACACACACACACAGGTGCGTTTGTGTGAGAGCATGTGAGCGAAGGTAGGTCTCAGAGGGAATGGCTGGTTGGTCACAGTCCAGTTTGTGAGTGCGTGCGTTTGTGCGCGCACATCGACACATACAGTGTGTAAGGAAAACAAATTACACTGGTTGCGGTGTAATGGGAATGATTAAACAATTACACAGGCAATTGGGTTAGCCGCTCCTATGCACAGAGTACAGAGGTGCTGGTGTGTTGTGTGTGCATGTATGCAGTCTACAGTGAATGTGAAAATGAATGAAAAGCATGCCTGTCAGTTTTTGCTTTTGTGTTCCTCTTTCTTTTCCACAGAATGAGAAATATTCCGCTCGGACAGAGGCTGCGCTTGTGACGCATTAGGCGTTACACTCTGAGAGGTGTGTGTCTTTGTGATTGAGTTACCAGTGTAGGTTAGCCTTAATAGAGAGCTTGTTAGCCGCTCTCGCCAGCGTGTCTGGCCTCTCTTCAACCAGTCGAAGCGTCAGGTGGCTTTACTCATTCTCTGATTCTTTCTCACTTTCTCTTCTTCTTCTGTCTGCTTTGCTGACTCCCTCCAACGGAGAGTTAGACACACTTGACAGTATGTGTGTGTGTGTGTGTGTGTGTGTGTGTGTGTGTTTTGGTTGATGGCGTTTTGATTCATTAGGCAGGACACACTCTTGTCCCCTCATCCCTCTGTTTCAATATACATTGTGTGTGTGTGTGGGTGTGTGTGTGTGTGTGTGTGTGTGTGTGTGCGTTTCTTGCTGCTATTCTATGAAAATGTGTGCGTGTTCTCAAGGTAAGCTCTGAGCCGCTCGGCAGGTGAGCTCCTTTCATCCCTGTCGCGCTTCCCTGCACGGCAGCAACAGTCGTCCCCGGCAACACTGGAGGGAGCCTCGGAGACAAGTCATTTAATTAGAATGAGAGAAGACGAGAGGGAAAGCAAAAGGAAGTTTGAGGAAATGTGCTCACCCCTTAGAGCTTAACAAGAAGGCCCCTAGCAGGGGGTAGGAGTGTGTTTGTGTGTGTCTGGTTCTTTTCTTACACACATTCTCACTTTCAAATTTTTGTGAGCTAGTCAGACGTCCCTCAGAAGTACAGCGAAGTGAGGGTCAGTTTTCTTGGTGCTTACTTTACCAGAGGGATCAGTTTAAGGTTTAGGTTCAGGATTAAAATCTGGATTAGGTTGGTTGGGTTGAGGTTAAGGATAATTTAGGCTCAGGGATGATGGGTTATGATTAGAGGCTTAGTCAGGATAGGGGTTAAAGTTCAGTTAAAATTCACGACTTGGACTACAGAACAGATCAAGGGTTAAGCTAGGATTAGGTGTTTTGGTGTTTCACAATAAAAGCTCCCTTGAAAAGTAAAACAATGTGAATGTCGGTGTAGCTGCATGTAAATGTGTGTGCGCGTGTGTGTGTGTGTGTGTGTATGTTTGTGTGTGTGGGTAAGGTGGGGGGGGGGATGGATGGATCATAATTAATGCTAATTCATGGATAATTCCAGGTAGAATCAATTAGTGACTTGTGAACACTAATGACTGGTGCATGCCTGTGTGTGTTGTTCATACTGTATGTCATTAGCTAGTGTTGCCTGCCTCTGTAAATGAACTCGCTTGTTTGCCGGCTTGCACCACATTCGCCGGGTGCCGTTGGCCTAAATGGTGGACGCTAACATGCATATCGCTTGCTTGATTTGGGTTTCAGGGTGAGAAGAAATAGGAAACCGGACGCGAGGACAATAAATAATTTGTCCTCCTTTCATGAGGGATGTGTGTCACTCTCTTTTTCATGAGCTTGATTATTCATTTCATTTCATCACCTCTTCCAAGTGGACGGTTGAAAGCATTCTTCACAGGCCTTTGGGGGTTCGGGCCTAACAAAGCCAAGGACGCACGCAGACACACACACGCATGCACACGCGCACGCACGCACACACACACACACACACACACACACACTGAGGGGACAGCTGAACTCAGCCTCGTTAGGGGGAAATGCAATCACAAGGGGCTTATCATACAGACAAAAAAACACACACACAGACACACACACCCCAACATACTGAACCTGGTGCCCTCTCTCTGGCAGGCCATTGTATTGTGGGATTGTGCGGACAATCTCTTCATGAATGATTAAGCAGTGTATTTCTCAACCAAGTCTTTGATGATGAGTGTGTGTTTGATCATCAGGCGAGTGTGCAGCACTCTCTGCTCGCGATATTTGTGCGAGCGAGTCAAGGCGTATATTTCGTATGTTTGTCTGTGTTTGTGCGTACTTTGATGTGTGTGATATATGTGAATTTGTGTGTGTGTGTGTGTGTGTGTGTGTGTGTGTGTGTGTGTGTGTGTGTGTTTTGCGCTCCTGTGATGAGCCCCTGTTGATTGTGTCCCTCTCTTAACGAGGCTGCCTACAGCTGCCCCTGCTTGTGAGAAACTATTGTTGGGTCTGTTCAATGGAGAGACGCTTGTTTGGGAAAAGGTTGCAAAGTCATGGGAAAAGAGAGCTTTGTCTCGGCGGGGTCGTGAGGGAGTGAATCATGAGCGGACGTGTTTATAGCTTAAAACACACAGCTGCGGCAAACACACATGCACATACACACGGGTGAAGAAACGGACGCTCGAGAACGCACAGAGGAACCCTCAGAAACAAACGTGCTCTCTTTTTTTTTTTTGTCAAAGGGACAAAACGTGAACAATTCAGAATTTTACTCGCACAAAGCAAATAAACACAGCTGCTTTGCACAGAATCTTAGACACACATCCCACACACACACACAGACGCACACACACACACACTATCACAAGGTCTCTTATCACACAAACTGTGTATGGCTAAACTCTCGGGGGGAAAGGGAATGTGTGTGTGTTTGTGTGTGTGTTCCTTCTTGGACAGGGTGTCTCTTTATGACACAAAGCCCGGCTTTCTCAGCTCAAAACTCAGTGTCATCTGCCTTTACAAAGGCCTGGGCTATTCGTTCCAAGCCACCTGGACTAACATAGAGGCTCCAGTGTAGCACCCAAAAGGACAATACCTCCATTTTTAAGTGTTACATATATACCCACCCATTTTCTCTGGACCTAAAGACGCAGATTCACATTCAAAGGGACATTTTAGTTCATTTACTTTGTAGATGTTATGTCTATATTAAGGCTATTTAAGTTTGTGTACAATCTACATAATTAGATTTGTTGAACATCTTGTTCACAAGAAGGACGCTCCAAATAAGAAGTCAACTAAGTTTGGATTTCCCAGCGTTGCCTGCTGAAAGCAGAGTGAAACATAATCCGTCGTCTTCTGAGGGGAGGAAAAACAAGCTGATACTACACCAAATATGTGCAGACCCAGAAGCCAAAAACAGAGCTAATTCTATGCCGAGTAAAACACTCAAACTTCATTTGTTTTTTCTCTCAGTTATTTTCTGTATCTGTGCAGGATAAGAAGTCAAATATATGGGTTAATATATGGGTTAACTATGTGACTTAACTCAAGAGATGAATTCAAATTCTTATCTGCTAGTGGTTTGAAATGCAGCCCAATGTTCACTACCGTCTGTGATGGTACCGCTGCTGTGGATCAAAAACCTCTTGTCGTCATGGGTCAAGACTTGACCTCATACACAGGTACAAATTACACCCAGTCTAATCAGGGCCAGGTAGGGTTCATTCCTGGTAGATTAATTTGTAACATGAGCTCTGTCTTACTGTTTAAACTGAATCAAATAAATTGATAACTCCCCCTCAACATGGTGGGCTAGGGGTGAGGGACAACCATGAACCTCAGCGTCCCTGATTTGCATCCAGGAATTGTCACTTGGCATCATTTTCTGTCATCTCTCTACCGTCACCACAAAATGCCCCAATTATAAAACAAAAACTGGACTTTCTGTAACCTATTTCATCATGTCACCAGTATCTGAAACAGGAATCCCAAACTAACATTTTTTTAATGCAGGATTGTTGTTGGTCTGAATGTTTAACGTGGGTTAATATGAAGAACTAAATTCTATGGGCTCTGACTTGAAACTATGGAAAAGATCAATTGATTTTAGCTTCTTTCTAAATCTTTCTTGGCCTCTCTTCAGGCTGAGTTGCCTGGTCTGGATTCTGTAAAACACCTTAACAATCACTCACATACACAATGGAATCAACATAAATGAAGTGTCCTTCACCGACAGTTTGATGTGTCAACTTTGATTTATATAATAAAGACTTAAAATGCACATAGCAACCTACCAGTGCCCTGCTTCTGATTTTTCCAAGAAGAGTGACCACTTTTAAATGATTACACAGGTTGTGTATATGTGTGTGTGTTTGTGTTTTAGAGGAGGAGGGGCTATAATAAGTCAACGCTGATTTAGGTCCGAAATGCTGATGGCTGAGCAAAGAAAAGCTGTAACAATCACAATCACAAAACTGTGATTGTTGCAGCCCACAAACACACACACATACACACACACGCACACACACACACGCATACACGCACACACACACACACACACACACACACACACACACACACACACACACACACACACGCACACACCGGCCTCACCTGGATTTGCTGCTGCAGGAGGTTGATTTTGTGTTGCTGCTGCAGAAGCTGCTGCTGTTGCCGGGCAATCTGAGGACAGAGCACACAACACATTGGAATGTATATATAGCATGTGTGTGTGAGTGTGTGAGTGTGTGAGTGTGTGTGTGTGTGTGTGTGTGTGTGTGTGTGTGTGTGTGTGTGTGTGTGTGTGTGTGTGTGTGTGTGTGTGTGTGTGTGTGTGTGTGTTTGGGGTATGTGTGTGTGGGGCCTGGGGGAGATGCGACACATCTGCAGGTCTCTGAGGCCCCAGTTGCACGACAGAGGGTTGATGCCCTGGTATGAAATATTAAAGAGCTCATCTCATCTGGACCCAGCTTATCGCCAAATGAACAAGAGTGTCATACCGACACACTTAATGACGGCATCTTTTCATATAGAAGAGGAAAAATATTTTAAAATAGGTTTCTTTTTGTGTAGGTGACTACTCTCTTCGATTTGAGGATTACATGCACTTCTATAGGTTGAGACCATTCTGAGAACTTTGGCTTTATAAAATATTTTCACCCGTTTGGATGAACACAAAAATACATGAGTCGAGTCATTTCTGTAACTTTAAAAAATATGTGACATATCAAAATGTACCATCTAAGTACAGCCAGCGCCAATATGTAATTTTGATGGAATTTCAATTCATTAGTCCTAATCAGTTTCTTTTTTTGTCATTCTTAATTCGCACATGACAGTATCAGTTAGATTCATAAGATGTGATTAACGTCTGCACAAAAACTCTTCAGTGGTCCATCGAGTGGAACGGAAACAGTAGTCTCCACATACATTACATTCTCATACAGTGTGCACTGGTGCGGGATGCAGCCAATGGCACTGTAAGGCATTGTGTTTGTCACAGGTGATTTGTCCTTACAACTGTGCATGTGTGCGTGTGAGTGTGTGAGTGTGTGTGTGATGTTCTCTTTGTAAGCCGAAGCTTTCCAGAAGCAAAAAAGCACAACAAAGAGGAAAACCCTTCTCTATGCAAATACCTGGCAAAGTCTCGCCTGGGAGCTTGGAGTGTGTGTCTGAGCTACATCCGCTCCAACACTACATACCCTCAGCTCATTGCTGTGCAATGTCCCTGTGTTCAAGCTGCCCAAGGCGCACATCTCTGGCTGCATGAACACTGTAAGAGATTGTGTGTGTATGTGTGCGTGTGCATGTGTGTGTGTGTGTGTGTGTGTGTGTGTGTGTGTAAGAGAAGGTAGAGAAAAGAAAACTCCAGTGTGATTTGTGTTTTTCTTTCATTCCTACCTTTGAGCCCACGTTCTAATGTAAAGCCTAAAATGTGTGTGAAGATTTTTGAAGACCATTTCTGATGTTGAGGTGTATATGTGAATTTGTATGTCCATACGACACACCAAATGACTTGTTAGGATGGATTTGTTTTGCAGCGTAGGCATATATTTCCTAATGAAGCCCTTCCCATGCAGCGTGCTCCCGTACCTGGTCCTGCTGCTGCTTGGCCAGCTCCATCTGTTGCCTCTGCTTCTCCATCTGCGAGGCAGCCAGCTTCTTCTGCTCCTCGTGGGCCGCCAGGAGCTGCTCCCTGAGGCTGCTCAACTGACCAATCATGCCCATGAGCTGGCGCTCTTTCTCCGCCAGGCTGTCTGGGGTACCTATAGGGCAAGAGAGGAGGGGGGAGAAAAGGGGTCAAAGGTGAGATGGTAGCACTTTGAAGAAGAGTGCAAGACTCAGCTGAGGTTACGCTATGAAACTTGAAAGTCTGCTTAGTACAACGTGAAATCCATTGTTACAGTTTTTTGGTTGTTTACGATTTTGCACAGAGAAACTATGATGCTCAGATTTATCATTTATTACTGCTGTAGTGTCCTTCAGCAAGGCACTTAACAAGGCACATATACAATCTGCAATTTGATCGTCTTGAAAGTGGAAACCTCCAACGCCTCTAATTTAAGTTTCTTAAACCACATTATCTCTTTAAGTGAGATAAAGGGACTAATCTGTTGGAATAAGATCAGTGTAGAGAGGATGCTCAAAAGTAAATATGAGCAAAACAAGAAGGTTGGAAATTATACAAAATTTGAAGCTGAGATTCTCAACAAGGTTTTCTCCTCTGTGAGGTTTTCATGGCTATGTGGAGGTCAGAAAAGATTGCGGGGTCGAGGTTAGAGGTCAGAGGCACGAGGGAAACGAGGAAGGAACAACAAAGCAGTGTAAAGCTATCCATGGCTTGTTGGTCAGCTTAATATATGACTGGTTAGGGGTTTTGGACGGTGGGAGGGGGCACGGCAGCGGAAGGTGGGTATATGTGTTGTGAAGTTGTAAAACCAGATGTTGACTCATTTTCCTGGGCACAGAGGGCCAGCAGTGATTACTCAGACCACATCCATCACTGCTGTTACTGCCTTACTGAAATGAAGAGAATGAATCTGGCAATGGAAACATTTGTAAACAGGCAAAATGTGGCGGCAAAACAAATGTAAAATCTGAGCCAGATTCATTCATGTTTAACAAACACAATAAATCTTCAGCCAGGTTTGAAAATTTACATTTCTCACTAAAACTCGAAGAAAAATCAAAATTTATTTGATTGGTGGTGAATTATGGGTAAATTCGAAGATGAGTCTGTTGCTATGAAGCTGTATTTTTGTGTGAATGTGTGATAGTGTATGTGTGTGTGTGTGTGAGAGATAGTGTGTGTGTGTGTGTGTGTGTGTGTGTGTGTGTGTGTGTGTGTGTGTGTGTGTGTGTGTGAGAGAGAGTGTGTGTGTGTGTGTGTGTGAGAGTGTGAATGAGAGAGGAAAAAAAGAGAGCAAGAAAAAGAAGGAGAGTGTGTCTGGTCTGTGTTTATCCTGCAGTCAGCCAACCTCCTGCTCACATTTAGCATGGCCTGACCTTTGACTCCTTAGATCCTGACATACCAGCTCCATTACACACACGCACGCGTGCACACACACACACACGCACGCACGCACGCATGCACACACACACACACACACACACACACACACACACCCACACACACACAACCACACACACACAGACACACATCCACAATTACACATACACAAACACACTTCCACACAAGGCCTAAATCATTCAACAGGATGTAGTTAGAGAGAGGCACACCGAGGCACAATCAGCACAGAGTGTGTGCGCTCATGTCTGGTCATATGTACCGATGTTTGCCTACATGCCTTTGTTGTGTGTGTGTGCGTGCACGTGTGGAGTAGCACAATCCCCCATTGTTCTTCGGCTGCTACCTTTAACAGGGCCACATTCCTGGGCCAGTCAAACCAGATGAGGAAGAGGGAAGGAGAGAAGGAGGGAGAAAGAGAGGGCAGCAGGGAGGAAAAGAAAGAGAGACACAACAGGGGATGTAAAGGGGGGAGTCAGAGCAGGGGATGGAGGGAGTGAAGGTGACGAGCTACGGCTGCTGACCTGCCCTTTGACCGCTCGAGAAGGTGAGAGCCATCCATTTGTCCTCCCTGTTGGTAGCCGCCGCCTCACCCCTCCACCCAGCCCGCCTCCGCTGCCCACCGACACCCCCCCTCCCCCTCCTCCCTCACTTCCCCCCCGCACTCCATCCATCCGCCAACAATGAACAATAAAGGCAACTGTCGGGAGCACTGGCCGCTGGAAAAATAAACACGCCGCTGTCCTAACTCACAGACCCACCTTTGTAGAGCCAGAAAGAGTGAGTGTGTGTGTGTGTGTGTGTGTGTGTGTGTGTGTGTGTGTGTGTGTGTGTGTGTGTGTAGCCAAAGCTGACCAAGACAAGAAAGAGCCTTGTGTTAAAAACGTTAGCCTGTTCAAATGGGGGGTGAAGGGTGGGGAGGAAGGGGGCAAGAGGGAGGGAAAAAAAAAGGATAAGGGGGGTTGCAAAGGTGAAACGATGGATCAAAGGAGTCTTTCTTGTCGGGGTGTTCTTGTTGGGGTTAACCCCCCTTCACACACACACACACACACACACACACATTCTCATGCACATGCACAAATGCAAACACAGTAAAATTGGGTACTTCTGTGCAAAACAGTGCGTATGTGTGTGTTGATGTGGAGGGACATTCTTTCAACCAGCAGCCTGAAGAGTAAGGTGTGAAAAAAGAAGACAAGCAGTCTATTCTTCTTCTACAAGCTGTTCTCAATCCCCCCTCGCAGCTGTGGATCTTTTATCACTAAACTGCGGTATTTGCAGCAGAAGAAGAAGAAGAAGAAGAAGGAGAAGAAGAAGAAGGAGAATCCAAGAAAACAACACGCTTCCTAACTGAGACGAGACTTCCTAACTGAGCTGACCTGTCTCATCTCATTCGGACTCTCAGGTTTTTCTGCCGTCACCCCATAAATCAGCTCGTGTCGGCCTGTTTCCTCAGCCGCTGCGAGGCAGGCAGGCGGATCGATAACTGGTTTCCTCCATCGCTTTACACACATTCCTCCTTAGGCAGATTGCTACGGCCTGTGCTTACCTACAAACCCACCGAACCAACACCGCCCCCCCCCCTCCACTTTTTTTTTTCTCTCATGCACACACACACACACCAACTCATGCACGGCGTAATTAACCAATTTGTAACAATGTAATACTTGTCACCGTGTTCGCGGTGCTAATTAATGACCTCAGCTGCATTGATAACTCCCCCCACGCCCCCCCCTGGTAGGGAGGGAGGAGTGGGGATGAGATGGCAGAGGTGGGAAGGAAGGAGGGAGAGGAGTAAAAAAAAAAAAGGATAAGACACAGTCATGAGAGGTGGGGGAGAGAGGATGGTGAAGGAAAGATAAGAGAAGAGGAGGCCGGAGAAGTAGACAAAACAGGCGAGAAAAGGTACAAGGATGTAGAGAGGAAAAAAAAACAGTCTGGAAGTATAATTAGTACACTGAGAAGTATATTTACATGAACACGATAACCTAATTACTGTAAATAATTAAATTGAGTTAATATTAAGGTAATAAAATTAAGGTTTGATTAAAGCACATACTACATGGTTTGCAGTAATCTGATTTTCCCAGTAATTCAAGCTTACATGATTTGTTTGACTACAGGATTGGCTACATGATTTGTAGCCTGCAGACAGGGTCTTACTTTTGCTGTTTATTGCTTTTTGTCTTGATGATTTTACAGAGCATCTTTGTCAGTGTTATTTGTTAACATTACGAGGAGTTTTTGTCTGGCTACAACACTGTTATATACCACGTCTCTCCGCTCATCAATAGAGTAAAAAATTGAAAAAATAATGCTTTAAATAAAATAATAAAAAGTAGGTCCCTACATTGGGATATATTGAAGTAGTTAGTAGGTTATGGCAGAGTATTGAATTGGTATTATCTGTTTATTAAAAAATAAATGATCTGTTTTCATGTAATGTAAACAGGAAAATTGGAAAGGAACCAGTGTGAATCAGATTCACTTCCAGTAAAGCACAAAGTTTGCAGTGGGTTTTTTCTACAATTTCTATTTATTGTAATGCTGCTGAGTCAAATTAGAGTCATTACTGGCTCCACATACGTAACTTTAGATGATAAATACTACTCACACTCACACACTTTATTTTTGCTCTCTCACCTAATGACACTGTGCCATTGAGCAATGCAGTTAACCCCGCACCTCCTCCTAACAGACTGCTCAGTGGGACGCAGCAGACTGTGTATGTGTACACACGCCAGATACAGTGGTGTGTACATGTTTGTGCAGCCAAGCTTTACTCAAGCCCAAGTTTCATTTTAAATTATAGCAGAGATTTCAAATGTTTCAAAAGTTACCAGACATGGCCGCATAATTTGGAGGATATGTGAACAAAAAGATGCAAAAGACATCACGAATATTTCTATTTGATGGATAGGTGCAACCGTAAAAAGTCTCGGGTCTTCAGTTTAAGTATGAGCCATGGTGTAAACATCACACAGCTTTAATTAAGTGCTGAAACGAGCTGATATACAGCACCTATACTGTATATGTGAAAGTGTTGTACAGTGTGTAAAGGGGGCAATTTAAAGGTGAAAAAAAGTGCTTAAGAGGTGAATCTTTACTGTCACTTTTGTGGGTGTACATGTATATGTGTGTGTGTGTGTGTGTGTTTTTCTATGTGAACCACATGGGACCAATGTTGCTTCCCAATAAGGTCGACAGAGCGGGAGGTGGTGGCTCAAAATCACTTTGTTCCCCACAAAAAGCTCTTCAATGGAATTCGATGGGGGAAAAAAGTCAAGGGATATGCTGACAAATGAGAACAGTGCGCGCGTGCATACACACACACACACACACACACACACACACACACACACACACAATATTAACGGAAACCTGTGTATGAACACTTGGCACATGTACATGTTCAAACTCACAGACACACAGTTATTATGTAAGCACTGTTTAAGACACACACACAGGCAAGTGACATACATGCGCTTGCACTGCGCACACACACACACACACACACACACACACACACACACACATGCTCTCATACATACGCCTGATATTGCTCCCCAGCTGTTGGTGTGTGGTGCGCCAAGCGGGACGCCCCTACACAGAAATGTCAGCGCGGCGGGGAGCTGGGAAAAGGGGGTTTGATCAATGGAGCCCCCCTCTCGATGGCCACGCTGCTCCACAAGGCTCTTTGATTACATATTGCTTTGCTTCCTAATGAAGCTCAATTACTGGTGGAGAACGACAGCTTTGCCCTGGAGTTATACGGAATAATAGCCAGTCTCTTCCACCTCTCTCTCTGCTTCTCTCACATCTTTTTCCCCTCGCTTTCTCTTTCGCTCTGGCTGATTCTCGCTCCTGCATATTCACAGCGCAGCTCCCTTGTTGCCTTCTTGTTTCACTTCCTGTGCCCTGTCCTGGTCTGTCTGTCGCACTGTCGGATGTTAAGAAGGACTGGTGTGGATAAAATTAACACAGAGCTGATGGACCGACAGGGACGTCACTGACTTTTTGGCTTGTTCGTCAAACACACCAGACACAGCCGCCAGCTTGGTTCAGTTCAGGGCAGCTCAGTTCATTTGATTTCAGTTCAACTGAACTGAGTCTCTTTCTGTTTATTTCAGTTTAACCAGTTTTTAATCAGATTAGGAAATCTTATATAAAAAAAAAATCTTTCAGTGTTTTCCAGCATGTCAAGTAGTTGTCGACATTCAGCTAATATGTGTATATACATGAAACAAAGAGAGTTTCAATGCTGAAGAAATATTATCACCCACTCTGAGACTTAATAATATTAAAAAACATACTTACAATAAAGTGTTTAAAAAGCAAATGTTCATGGATTTTTGCCACACCTATTGGTTCCAACAGGGTTTCTGATGTAAACAGGAAATATAATGTTGCCGTGGAATCAGTAAATTAGCGATGGGCTTTACTCGAACTATGTTTTTTTCCCACTTATTTTTTAACAGTCTGGCACCACAAACAAAAAGTCATGCTAAATCAGCTACTTGCAGTTTGTTTGGACTGTAACCATGGATACAAACAACAACCACCTGAATTACTTTTGATACTGAGGAGAAAATCTTAACTTTAAAATATTGCGGGAAGATATAGAGTTCAAATGAGATTTCCAAATAGATTTGTGGACATTTTCTATTTATTTTTATCGATCAAGTTCAAAAAGTTAATTTAAGAACTCACTTAAATTTAGTTTTGTTGCTATTTAGTTGTACTGTACCTTTAATTTCTCCAATGTGCCCTGAGCCCATGGCCAAAAGTTTATCCTTCCAGTCCTTCGACAACAGCCTCTCAATGCTGGGGGCCTCTGTTTAGGGGAGGAGGGGTTGGGGGGGGGCAGAGGAGAGAGAGAGAGGGATTCAGTTGGCTGGCCAACATGACAATAAAGCTCATTTAAAGTCCATTTGCTGTAATAAAGGCAGCGGCAGCTCAGCCTAATGGCCGCATCAGCAGGAGAGAGAGGGAGAGAGAGGGAGAGAAAGGTGGAAAGAGAGAAGCTGATAATCGAAAGAGAGGAAATCTGAAGAACAAAAACAAGTGAGCAAAAGGGAACGAGCGAGAGAGGCAACGCAAGATAAAGAGAGAGACAAGTGGAGGAGAGAGGAAAAGAGGAAAAGAGAAAAAGAGAGAGAGGCTTTTTCCCTCTCACCTGCTGCTAGAGAATCATTAGCCCTGTGGGCCCTGAGACAAAGAGGGCCTTAATGCACCCGCCACAATGGACACATTATCAGCTAGCGCTTTGTTTTCAACACACACTCCACAGACACTTGTACACACAAACCCCTGCACAAACACACACATGTGCACACAAACCCGCAGAATCACTAATTACAATCCTAACTATGGTCACACTCACACATGGATGTTTGTGCACACACACACACACACACACACACACACACACACACACACACACACACACACACACACACACACACACACACAATGTGGGAAATGGAAATGCCACACAAGAGAGCACGCACATGGAGACGAGAGCACATATATGCACTAATCGCAAACACACTCACACACACACACACACGTTCACATAAATGCTGCCATCAACCCGGTTACCCTGTTGACTGTTATTGACATGAACAAAGGGAAACAGGAGAAATGATGAGAAAAAAGACGACTGAAAGTGTGAGGCAAGAGGGTGAGAAAGAGAGTGAGAGAGAGAGAGAGAGGGAGAGAGAGAGAGTATTCTATTTACTGGGAGCCATCTGCACTTGGGATGTGAGGCCTTGCTAAGGAAAGAGGTTTTACACTTGGAGTGGGGTGATTAACCCTATCAGCCAACGCAAACACACACACACATGAATGCACAAACACCCACAAAACACACAGATGCATGCACAACACGCACAGTTGAATGCACTTATATATGTAGCTGCATACACAGGCATACTATGTACACAGTGGCAAATGCTGATGGCAGGCGAGAAGTTTGTTTGTCCCTGGATTATTTTTTTTCTATAATGACATGACTGATTTTTTTTTTTTAAAGTCTTAATCTCACTGGTATGAGACATCTTGCTTGCACAAACACACACACACACACACACACACACGCTGTGACACAAACACTAATGCTCTCCACAGAGAGAGAGATGTCCGGTGTGTTAAGTTGAACAGCTTAGTGCTTTTTCTGCACTAAGTGAGACACACTCAACAACAAATTAAAGTACTTTTACCCATCATCCACACACAAAAAGCACAACTTCTTTCTTTTCTCCTCATCCCTCTATTTTTCTTCCCCCGTCTGTGATGGAGTGAATGTGGAGAGACGAGGAGGAGAAAGCACCTGGAGATTTTTCAGGATTTAAAACGACACATGATCACGCACAAACAAGGAGGCATGCGAGAGAGTCGAGCCGCACAAGCCTTGCTCAGACACACACACAAAACGCTGCAGCGTGTCCTACATACTGTTCCTCGGTTTGTGTGTGTGTTTGCGTATGTGCCTACAGCCTCCCCAGAGGCCTGAATCAGGTCCTTTTCCTCTGGCTTTAAGACTGGAGCATTCACGCTCCGCTGATTACAAAGCACACACATTCGCAAACACACAAAGACAAAGATCAATACTGAACTTCCAGCCAGTCCATCTCTCACTTTTTCTATTTCTCTTCCCACCGTCCTTGGACTCTTGACTGGTCTGTCCTTGCGTTTTCGACGCTGCCACTCACCCAGTTAGTCAGCAACCGAGTTTCAGCGCCGCGTTCCCTGACGTGCCCTAGTGCTTTCTAGCCTTCAGGGAATAGGTTAGCGGTGGGATGAAGGTAGGAGGAGGAGGAGCAGAGCTCAGACAGACGGAGAATCTGTTGCAAAAACAGGGAGGAGGGAAAGACACACGTAGAAAGAGTAGAAGAAGAGTGTGCGCCTGTGTTTTTTTCCCCCACCATGACAGCTGTCTCACCATCACCCCAACAGGTGCTATTAGCCCCTGGCACTCCTTCTCTCCCCCTCTTTCTCTCTGTCTCTCACTCTCATCTTTCCCTCCAGCCCCCTCTCCCTCAACAATGACAGAGGCTTTTAAGCCAAAGAGCTTTGACAAGTGAGAGGGAACAACAAATGGCAGTGTCGCCTGTTCTCTTTCCATTGCACTCCCTCTCTGTCTCCATCTCCTAGTTATTATTTTTATTTATTAACAGGGCTGCAGCCATTGTCCCCAGTGACAGGCCGGGGCCACTTTAACTATTAATAAAAGCCAAGAGGCTCTTTCATTGTGCGGCGGATGGCAAAATGGGAGGAAATGGGGAGGAGGAGTGGAGAGGGAGAGGGAGAGGGAGAGGGAAAGGGAGAAGGAGAAGGAGAAGGAGAAGGAGAAGAGAAGAGAAGAGAAGCTGTAGCTGTAGAGATGTTGATTGATGGGGTAAACACTATGAGAAATGAACCCCCACTGTCACCTGTGATAAACTACAAACACACATCAACACATGCATACACACTCACAAACTTGTGCATCAGTTAAAAGGTGTGTGTTGGACATCCTGAGACAGAAAAAAACAAGTCTCTCCCATGCATTAGCTTCTCATCATGGTTGTTTGGGCATTAGCTTGGTGCATTAGAATACACCCGACTTCCAAGTGCATTTCCCTGTTTCCATCTTTCTATACGAATATGAAATACGGCCGCCATTACCTGACACTGCACAACAATAACAATGTCTGCTGCAAAACAATTCGCTTTCCACTTCTCTCACATTCAAGGATTTATTTGCTTCACCTCAGCACCGGATTCACATTTCATGTTCTGTAATATTTCAAGAGGTTTCATAAAATTCACTTGACAGTTGGATGGAAACATAGCAAGCATCTATTACTGCTAATTAAGGCCAAAAATCATGTAATAAAGGAGGACAGCACAACACTTTCCATGAGAATCAGAGAAGCTACTCCCTGTTCTTGTGACGTATGGGATGCTGAGTGTTTGTGTGTGTGTGTCTCCGTGTGTGTTTGTTAGAGTTCTGTGAGGTAAGCGGGTGGAGTTTGGTGCCCACGCAGGGGTGTGGGCCGCATTTTTGCAGGGTGGGGTGTTGGGAGCCAAGGGCGAGGGAGGATACTGGCCTCCCCCTTGACAAGAATGAAGGGGTGAGGGAAATTAATAGAAGAGGGAGAGAAAGGAAGTGTCAGTGTTGAGCTGCACAGGGCGCTGAAGGTGGGAAAATATGTGTTTTCTCATGTTAACCCCTTTGAAATACATTTTCATCCTTTCTTTTCTTTTCCCCTTCAGTTGCTTTATGGTTAGAATCATTTCATACTGTCTGTACACATCACATATGCTATATCAGCTTGTTCTAGCTCCATATTAAAGCTATATAATGTTTACACTGAGTAAAATATCAAAACCCAGCGCTCTAAATGTCTCATGCGTCATTTTTTATGCATCTGGCATCTTTGGGAACTTTGGTCCTGGACAGGTCAGAGAGGTTTAAGATGTTTTAAAAACCATCCTTTCTTGTTTTGACAGTGCCGTACATATGACTGTGAATCCCGCTGTCGCACTTTCATGCGAAAGCACATTAATTCGTCTAAGGGTGATGTTCCGATTCCGATCGTGCACGGCTGAGAGGGATTCTGGGAAAAGCAGAGGGGGGAAAACGCTGACAATAACTCTGGAATTGTCGGCTATTATTTTGGCTCATTGGCTCAAACGGAGTCAAGCTGCTGCCCTGCAGCCGAGCCAAAACAACCCCGTCCACCTGCCGAGAGAGGGAGAGAGACAGAGAGTGAAGCAGTGTGTGTGTGTGTGTGTGTGTGTGTGTGTGTGTGTGTGTGTGTGTGTGTGTGTGTGCGTGTGTGTGTGAGTGTGTGTGTACATGTGTGTGTATGTGTGTTAGAGCGAGCCCCCATCCGGCTTTTGGATCCACAGTGAGCTTTTGGTTCAGAAGCTGCTGGAGAGAGAAGGAAAGAGAGAAAGAAAGAGAGATGGGAGGAGACTCAACCTCAGTTCAGCTCGCTCCGACCAACCTCACAAACAATACCATCTCTCTCTCTCTCTCTCTCTCTCTCTCTCACTCACTTTCTATTTTTCACTCAGACGTTTTGCCCTGAGTCACCACAAGCAGCCAGCTCTATTTTTCCTATTATCTCATATTTGTGAAGCCTGTAGACCTTTAGAGGAAAAGGGAGGGAGGGATGGCGAGGAGAAGGAGAGGGAGGTGGTGGTGATTGGGTGTGGTGGGGGGGGGACGTGTGGAAAGAGAGAGAGAGAGAAAGAAAGAGAGCAGAGGAAAAGAGAGAGAGAGGGAGTGAGAGAGAGAGAGCCCGGGCTCTCGGGTACACAACAAAGGGGCCTCTGTGCCAGCGCCAGGCCCAGCCGGGCTCAGAGGAGGGTGGAGGATGAAGGAGGAGAGTGAAGATGAGGAGGCGGAGGAGGAGGAGGTGGGCCCACAGGAAAGGGCCCTGGCTTGGGACCCGTGGCCGGCCCTTATATCCCGAAAAACAGACTCCACATTGACTTGGGCCTTGGCAGTCATGGGGAGGCTCCAGCTACTCCCCCCTTCCTTCTCCTTTCTCCTCCTCCACCCCACCCCCCAAACTGAGCAGGGGTCAGCATTGAATAAGCAATTATACAAGCACTGGTGGAGTTTGTCTAAGACTGCCACCCTGAACACTGAAGTATTGAGATGGAGGGAAGGAGTAACAGAGAGAGCGAGGAGCAGAGATGTGCGGTGACTTTAGCTGGCGGCCATGACAGAGACAGAAAGAGTATGTTTACATGTGACCTAAAGATTAGCTTGTAACAAGATTAAGATAAATCGCAGCAACTGTCATGTAAACACCTTAACCAGGTTATCTTAAGTTAATTAAAGCAAAAATCAGACAAGCACAACTTCTCACTCATTATTCTTCTGATTTACAGCCTTAATCACAACCGTTTCATAGTAAAATTAATAAATGAATATCTTGATCAAACAAATAAAATAAAATCTTGTTATTCTGGATCTCATAAGTGCCCTAACCCGACCTTTAACTCTTACTCTGGGTTATATACTGCAAGAAAAAGAAAAACTGGTGCCAGTGTGATGCTGGGAACAAAGCTGCAGGAGGCAAACACACCAGCACATAGAGAGAAATGGTTTGATCAAGATAGCTCCAAGCTGCACTAAACTGTGCTGCACAAAATCCCTGTCTTAAAACCTAACACAGCAACAGTCACCGTTCTGAAGAATACTAGTGTAGTTTGAAACTAATAAGTGGTTTCATTTAGAAAAAAGTAGCATTACTGTTTAAATAATATGAGGTAACTGAAGTCTTTCAGTGGTAAAATGTTACAACTTCAACAGACTGGATCTTCTACATTATGGAGATGTTCAAAGAAACTTCATAAAAGCAGAATTTGGAATACAACTCCTCACTTATTTACACCCTCTTGATACTGCAGCTTTTGCTTTTCAGTCTGGCTATTCCCTCCACACTGACGGAGCCAACATACTCCATTACGAAATGATGATGTTGATATTTTGATGATCAATTCATGTCTGGTTGAGCTGGGCCATGTGTCTGGACACATTTTCATCGATTCCTTCTAAAGACGGTCCAATCGTTCCAAAGCGAGGCAGGGCCGTGCCAAGATTACGGGCAGTCTCTTGTCAAAAAAAAAAAAAAAAAAAAAACAACAACACTGGGGCACTATACGGCGGCTTGAGAGAGGAGATAGAGATAGAGAGGGAGATGTATCAAAAAGCTTTTTGTCCAAGCCCACCTCGCACCACCACCTCCGCAAGGTTAGCCGCTAACAGTACCAATTACTGGCTTGTTGTTGGGGAGAACAGCGCTTGGCAACAGTTGCCGCGGTGGCTGGGCCTCTGTGTAAACACTGCTCCTCCTTACTTTCTAGCCCCCTCCCAGTGCTCCCTGTCTCCCGCCGAAGCAGAGGATCGCAGCAAGAAAGAGACAGAAAGAAACAGAGTCGGTCCCTGGTCGGTCTCATCGTCCACAGTGACTTGTCATTCAGAAGCTGCTCCAAGTTTAGTTATTAATAAACACCCAGACCACTAGGCAGGCTAGGGGGACACCAGCACACACACACACACACACACACTCACACTAACTCATATACGCACACAGGCTGAAAGTATTTGGCACACACTCACTCACTGAGCGACATGACATCAACTTCTGAGAGTTATTGGACTTTTATTCACCTTGCAAAGTAAGTTAAGTTTTTGGGTGAAGCGACAAGGGACATATGGTCCTCCCCTAAAGTACTGTGACAATCACAGACGTGTCTCTAAACACATTTCAGGGCGACACAGCTGTTAACAGAAAACTGCAAACGCACACACACAATATCTCTTGCCAAAACACCTAAAGACTAACCAGGGAGAGGGCTTTATTTTTGTCTATTTAAAGCCAGATAGTTTTAGAAAAAAGCTTGAAAAAAGGACAAATGAGGGTTTTTTTTTTCTTCTCATATAAATGTGCGGCAACTGTGCTGCAAAATTATGAAAAGAAAGAATTTGACTCACAAAACAACAGATGTAGTGGGATCTTTTTTTTCATTCTAGTATTAGGGATTGTATGGATGTATAGCAGCATGTTTCCATTAAATGTGACGTTCTAAGAATAGGCCACAGCACATAAAGCGAAAATTTACAAGGGTGTCAGTCAACAATTTAATAAATTGAAAATCCATTTATCTGAATACAGAGTTCTGCCCTTCACTCCACTGCCTTTCCCTAACAGATGGTGTTGTGGGTGCTTATGTCCAATTTGATTTGAACCAAACCCTCAGCCAATTTTTACACTGGCATGAAATCTCAGCGAGCCAGATCCACACACTGGCAGTCAGAAATAGCAGCGGAGAGGGCGCGACATTGTGAAAGAACGATGAAGGGCAAAATCTGGAGCGACATTCGAGAAAGTCGCAGAAAAACTTTCCTTGTTGTTTCATTTCGCTCGTGTGTTGTTTTTTTGTGTTTTTTTTTTTTCCCTCTCTCCCCTCCTCTGCATGTTGTTTTTGTGCCGAGCTGAAGAAATTAGCGATGCTATCTTAATGCTGTGTTTTTGCGGGACACAGAAAAACGTTCCTTTCACACACACACACACAAACACACACACACACACCATTTTCCCAATTGCCTCTGTGACCTCCATTATCATTAAATGGTGTTTGATAGCATCTAGACATTTGAATCCGCTGTGGACTAATTCAGCTCGGCCCCTGATAGCCGCTGCCACTGCACCTTATTAGGGACAAGCTATGGGACCGAACACAGATCCCATTTTCATTTTACTGCCTCATACTTTACAAGCTGAAGAGACCAAGTGTCAACTGTGGTACTGATAACCACCAAATACTGCGCGCTAATTGCCTGGTTAACAAACAGAGCCTCATGAGAGACTTTTGAATAGATAATAGAGGTTCACATTCAACAATGGCTCATGCTGTATTTAAAACTCAATGTATTCACTGAGGAGCCTTTGAAAAGCTGCTCTGACAAGTGTATTGTATCCTGGCGCTGCCGTCAGGTGACCTTTTTACTTTAAAGTTTTTTCGCTGAGTCCATTTTTGAAATGAGCGAATATGTTTTGAGGCTGTTTCATAAGCTCAAGAGGTCACACAGTTTCCTCAGCCAATGGACGACCATAGTGTAATCTTTCAACTTAACCATGAAAATCACGAAAATTAGGTTTCAGCGACAATTACTTGCAGGTCGAAATGCAATTTACAGTTTTTTGGAATCCCTAGTTTCATGGAAAAATCTGATTTATATCAATGGCCGGTGAATCAACCAATCAGAGAAGCCAAAAAAAATATCACAAAAAAAGAAAAGGTGTGTGTTTGCAAATCCTGCTTTCTAAACCTGGTGTCAGGGTGAGGAGAGGGTTAAATAGTCAAGGCCGGCACTCTCTTAATGCACGCACATCTCTCCCTGTCAAAAGCATCCTGTTAAAGTAGGCCAAGGCATGTGTATCAGTGTGTATCTGTGTGTGTGTGTGTGCGTGCGTCGTACACAGTGGCTCACGCTGCTGTAATGGAAAATGACACTTGCAATCTGTCTCGTGGCAATAACCCCTCTTCAGTGCTCTTGTCTCCACTCCACACACACGCACGCACACACACGTGCACACGCACGCACTCAATGTCTCTGTCACTGCATCAGCCCCCGGGCCGTCCTTGTCACTGCGCAGCTTTATTGCATCACTTTAACGTGACAACAAAAGAAGACATTGTGTATTGGGCCTGCCGTGTATGAGGAGGAGAACGGACCCACGCATTAACTACGCGAGAGACAGACGGAGAGCACACACACACACACACACACACACACACACACACACACACACACACACACACACACACACACACACACACACACACACACCCACACACACACACACAGTGCTGCGTTTTCTCTTGTGAGTCGTGACATTTTTGGTCTGCCTGTCAAAGCAATGACAGAGAGACAGACAGAACAGCAAGACACTCCTGCCACACTAATGCTGCTTTGCATGTTGGAAGCCTTTTCAAACAGGGCTGAGCTGTGACTTTAACCTCCCCTGCGCTTGTGTGTTTGTGCGTGCGTGTGTGTTTTGTGCATGTGACACTGATGGGTAAAGACTGTTATTTCTGATGCTATCATAGTTTTGGCCCTGTGTTGGCTGTTTGATTGACAGTTGGCTTGGCTTTAGAGTGGCTCTGCTCTGCCGGACGGCGGAGGCGGGACCCGCCTATTGCAGTTAACGCGGACGCTGCTGACAAGCGCAAACAGACGCGCACACACGCACACTTCTCCCTCTGTTTATGTGTCTGTTTGAATCTTGAGATCCGTCTCTGTCTCTTTTTTGTCTTTCTTATCTATGTGTGAATGTTTGTTCCATCTGTGCGTCGATCGGCTTGAGACAGAGCGCATTGTAAGGTCTTAAGAATAGCCCACATTGTCCTGTGTGCTGCTCAAAGATAGGGCGACAGACATGTGAGAACCATTAGACCAATGGCAACAACAGTCCAAACAGCACTGGAGTGCTCTGCTGACTAGCATGTGTGTGTGTGTGTGTGTGTGTGAGAGTGTGTGTCTGTGTGTGTGTCTGACCTGTTGGAGCCTAAAGAGCCACTGTGCTCCAATTATTCGCTCATGTTGACGTCTCTCTCTCTAAATCTTTTCATACTCCCGTTTTCCTGGAAAGATCACATCCTTTCTTTGAGGCGTAGAAAAAACTAAATTGATTGGTTGATGAGATTTGCCTCATCAATAACGGCTGATGCTGCTGGTTTAGGTCACATTTAGATCACTCTGCCATCTGTGGCCAACAAATACAAGGGCAGGAACTTACACAAATTAAATGACAATAAGAGTTGGTGAAAGAACCTTCTGCAGTGAGAGCGAAATAAAAATGTTATTCTCACATTTACCTTTTTGTACAATGCACATGAATGAAAGTGCACTTGATTGGATAAAAGCAGAAACACTGTTTGATAAAAACAGGCACTCCACCTATTTTACATCAGGCTCAGGTTACTTACAAGGGGCACTACACCACTGGTGAACATAGTGTTATATTGTCTTCTGTGCTCTGGAGGAACTTTGCAGAGTTAAAAAAAAAAATTGAGCTTAAAAATGAATTTTCTTTTAACTGAAAGCCAGTGTTATGAAATATACTGTTGATTTGCATTATGGGAAATGTAGTTTTATGGTACTACGGAAGTCAGGATATCTTGGCCATTCCTTTTTTAAATCTGTCTTTTGTGAGTCCCTCAACTTTATGTGATTTACTATCTCTTTAATGAACTTATTTCTTATTCATTTATGGCACCTGTGTGACCATGTGCAGCGGCTTATGTCAAAGCCTTTGGAGAAACTCCTCTGAGTTTTCTAATGTCCATTACTCTGTCCATTACTTTTTTTTTTTCTTTTTTTTTTTACAGTAAATAATCCCTTTCAAAAATGTTGATAGCATGCCCAGTTATTGGTTAGTTATACAGATTCAAGATCAATAGGCTTTAACTCACTGGAAAAGTGACCACTTGTACTTGAACCAGCCCAAAAAGTGCAGTCAGCACACTCAAATTCTGCTCTAAATTTGATTGGCATATCTACCAAAACACTGATTAAACGATAAATACTCATGCCAATGGAAATATTTAATAATATACAGTATCTAATGAATGATAAGGTTGTTTATCAAATCAGGTTTGGCTTTTCTATTACATATCCTGGTTATCTTTTTTTTTTTTTATTAAATCACTCCTCTGTTAATCTGATCATTCATATCTTGATCCAAATAAGTTAACTGTGTCAACTTTACTCATGAACATCATATCATCTTTTTATTTCAACCCCCCAGACACAGTTCCTTGCATCAGTACTTCTTTTCTTCCTGAACATTCCTTTCAGTCTTTGAACCCCCCCCCTTTACCATTCCCCCGACAAGACACCCATGACTCTTTGAGTGGGCTAATTGTCTTAACAACGTTTGGCTCAGCAGAGACCGGAGACTTCAGTGGGGGATGATAACCTTGGCTGTAACCTTGTTAGCGTAATGAAACAAACCAACAAAATGGACGAGGAGGGCGTGATCTACAGTAAACTGGGGCAAAACACAGTTCGGTTAGTGGGCTAGCAAGGGGCAAGGGGATCCTGCGTTGGCCTGTGTTTTCACATAGTTAACTGATATGGGCAGGGGGGCAGGGAGACCCAGACAGAGGGCTCAATGTTGGAGAGTGTGTTGGGTGTGTTTGCTTTTGGGTGTAAGAGTGTGTCAGACAAACCGACATGACCTAACAAACAAGTGTCCAGTGTCTTAGTGTGGACGGCTCCTTGAACCAGCATCACAAGACTGTCTAGTGTGAAGCTTGGAAAACAAACATGAGTACATGAGTTCAATTTGAGAAAGAGAGAGAGAGAGAGAGAGAGAGAGAGAGAGAGAGAGAGAGAAAGAGAGAGAGGGAGACAGAAACCAAGAGGGAGAGCGATAAAGATAGATCAAAAATCTGCCAGAAGGAAAAGATGGAAAGTGGAAGGGTCCCCCTCGGTCTTGGTGTTTGTGAACGCGTATAGAACGGAACAAGATACCAGCATCACCACTGAAGCCCACTACCCACCATCTGACACACACGCAGACAGGAAGCTTGCGAGCTCCACCCACATCTAAAGGAGCCTTAAATAGCACCGTTACACACCGCTTACACACACTGCCGATCATTGATATTCATAGTTAATCATCCTTTTTACTCACAAACTGCAACAACAAGGATCCACGTTCTAAATTTAAGCGACCGTCAGGCGAAAAAACGGCTGTGAGTGTAGGAAGGGAGCCCGTGCCAAAAAAAAATGGTGACGCATACAGACACACACACACACACTCACACACACACACACACAAAGATCATAGACGTATAAGGTGAAAGTTTAATGGTAACAGTTGCACCATTCTAAGAAACTCCTGACAGGTGTGAATGTACATGCGTTTGTGTGTTCACTACAAGACAGGGCAGGATGGACGTTTTGGAGAAAAGAAAGGAACAAGTGAGAGTGAGCAGGGTACGGAAGGAGGGAGGGAGGGAGGGAGGGAAGGAGGGAGGGTGAAGGTGGAGAGGTAGAAATCATGTGTTGCCTCAGGAATGGAGAGTTTCTCTAACAGTAAACACAGTTATAGGCCAGGCTAATATAAACAAGCCTAACTGAGGGTTTATTCACTGAGTACAGAAGTAAATGTCATACTTTCTGCTCTGATAAGATTTCATGAACAAAAACCGAGGTGATGACAGGTAATATTTCTTTTGTGTTTGAATTTTGTATTTCAGGTCTTTACTTCATTGACAGAAGTAGCTGATTATTGTATGAATAAAGGATTTTTGGCAAATAAGGCTGTGAATGAATTGGTGTCTGAAGAAGCTCAGTATCCTTTTGGCCTACAGCACGCATGTTCAGTGTTAAAGTGTTCGCAGTGTTCCTCGTGGAGGGAAAAAGTTCATATTTCACAGTCAGAATTGAGATCACACCATAGCAAATATACTGAATATTTGATTTGCAACAAGTTTTAAAACATGTCAAAGTTGACGTATTCATCAGGCGTCAAAGATTCTGTGCTTCGGTTCAGGATCCACGAGTAGTGATTCCCACAATGTTTTGCAAATAGCTAATTTTGAAAAATGCATTTGGTAAATGAATCTGTTCTTACAAGCAGCGGAATTATAATACCTAACCCTGAGTGACAGACAAAACCGTTTGACTGAATCATGGGAAAATGGCTGAGTGGATTCTGTCCACCTCAAGTGCTGCAAACGTCTCTAACTGGAAAAATCTCAGCCATAAGATTAAAGCGGTGCTCAAGCTATTTAATATGGTGCTTCTATTAAGTTAGAGACCCACAAGAGTCATTAAAAAAAAAGAGTCAAAATCGAAGCTGAAGAAACAGAGATTCCAAGACATTCAGTTCCATGTGTAGGAGATCCAAAAAAAACCACATTCCCATGTTGCATCTCAAAAGCATATTTCATGAAACCTTTCCAGTCTGTTTAAACTATTTCACCACAACTCTTTGTAAGAATTCCTACAATAACGCCCCTTCTTTGTGAATGATGGACTCTAGTTGTCTGTGTGAGTCTATAACAACTCCTGACTGTGTATTAATGATCACTGTAGTATCATGTCATAATGTCGCTTTTATACCCACTGACTGTGATGTTTTGGAAACGCTACAGAAACACACACCTGGGTTACAGACAAGACTGGCGTACAGCAGCTGATTTGCTTTGTCGGTATCACAATGAGCCAAGAGGCTTTGTGCTTGTGTGTATGTGTGCATTTTATCCTGTGTGTGCACGCCTGCATCTGAGTGTGCGTGTGTTTGGATGTTTGAATACGTGTGCGTGCGTGTGTGTGTGTGTGTGTGTGTGTGTGTGTGTAGGTGACAGCCCCAGCCCCAAACTGACTGGCATCTGGCGGTGGCAGTTGTTTTAACAGCTGAGCTGACAGCATTAATCCGAACGCACCCAAATCAAAAGGAGACAACACCTGTTCACTGCTCCTGAGCCCAGGCGAGGAAGAGACGAGGGAGGGAGGGAGGGAGGAGGGAGGAAGGAGAGCGAAGTATGAATGGAGGCAGGGAGTGAAAGAGATGGAGGGGGAGTGATTAGAAGCAGGTGGAGAGAGTGACATGGACAAAGGGAGGTAGGAGGAGAAGAATGGAGTGAAGGTGGCAGAGAAGAGAGATAGAAGTGAGGATGGGGCAAGGATGGAAAGCAAGGGATGATAGGGAGGAAAGAGAGAGAAGAGGGAAGGATGAGGTAGGAGAAAAAAGGGGGGGGGGGCGATGAGAGCGGGAAGGCTGCCAGGCAACACACACACACAGCACTCTTTCCCCTGAGTGAGGCGGAAAGGGGCAGTGGGCCAAACGAGGAGGGAGGGGTGAAAATAGAGGGATGGGAGGAGAGAGGTGAGTGGACGGATGGAGGGATCCCACAGGGAGAGAGAGACGGCTGGAGAGAGAGGAGAGATTGGGGGGGTGGGGTGGGGGGTGGGGGGGTGGCAGGCAGACAGAGAAGTACAGCGATCCAGAGGAGCATCAGAGCTCCGACGTGAGTGGCTGGCGATGGCTGCTCTGTTTGCCAAGCAGCAGCGAAGGGAAAGAATGTGGCAGGCGCAGGGGGGTGGGAGTGGAGAGGGGTGCTGGAGATGCTTGTCTCCCAACATCTGGCTCAAATAAGGCTGGGCCGCGCTGAGGGCTCGGGGTCACGACCCCTGGGGCTGACAACACAGACACCACCACTTCATCTGCAGGACCCGCCCTCTGACCAGCCAGCCAGGGGTTAATTAATATAGACCCTGTGGCTTCAAAGACTGACACACTGACTGGTTGACGGGCCAGCTGAGTGACTGGCTCCCTGGCTGACTGAATGGAGGGCTGAGTATCCACATGCTCTGTAGCATTGGCTTCTTTATAGTTGACTGGTTGACATATTGAAAGACTGACTGAGTCACTAGCTGCTTGACTTGTTGCTCTGTGAATGACTGAAGTGCTAATGCACAACAGCATACACACCACCTGCATATCTGTTCATATAAGAGGAAGCGGATTACGTGGATTGCTGGCCATTCGCTATCCCTGATGACTCATGGGTTGCTGTGGCTCCTCGGTCAGGTCACACAGGCTTGTGTGTTTGTCATCAAGCGTGGGGCGACACAATGTATACGTGTATTTTTATTGCAGCTCGTGCAGCCAATCTAACAAGAGCCCATGCAGTGATACACACCAATCCCACGCCTCAACTCAGGCTGTTAAAGCCCCTTTACATCCATGTCAGGCCTTAAATCCTGTGCTGGATGCGGCTGACATGGGTGATGGGAGACTACAGCTCTGATGCTTTCACATGTGTGTTGGAGCTGAGATGTAAAATTGCACTAAACAGATTGTGCTACTTTGTACATGAGGCTACATGGATTAAGAAGTGGAAACGGGGGTGAAGTCTCTGTCACATATACATATATATATAAATATATATATATATATATACGCACACACACATACTTGTCTATTCATATAGTATAAACACAATATACTGTATACTACACACACTGAATGTCCTGTGTTGGTTTCTGGTTCCTCTGTGTGTACTGATTCATGAATGTATAACAGGCTGTTCAGGAATGCTTTATTTTAACAACTTCCTAATATTTTCCAGGAAAGAACCATGTAATTTAATAATGTTAATACTTATTAGTAGTGATTATATTGTAGGTAAAATAGAAATATTGTTCAATAGCAGCCCTTCCAGGTAGTTCGTTCCAATGAATTACTAACATAGGGAGTCTTTGAGTCGATGCACATGAGGTCAGCTGCACAAGCAAAACACAGGCAAACAAAGATTTGGTTGAGTTTAAATGGAAATCAATAGCTGCATACAGCTAAATAAATTCCAAGTAACTTAGACCCTCATCTCCCTTTCCCGTATAATAAAAACCAAATTTCATAGTTCTTTCTAAGAATCTTCGTTATCTAAACCTGTAAAATAAAGCGTGATCAGTTGTTCCCTAATTGTGACCCTTCCACACAAAAATATGAAAAAAAAAGACATAAAAATCACGAATTGCTAACTTATGAGATTCTTCCACCTCTTTCATCCATTAAAGTTGACCTAGAAAATGCTTCCACGCACACACACTGTAACGCGCATGTTCATAGAAATGTCTGGAAAGCTTGCAGCCAAGCTTGATACACTTTCATTTTTTACTATGGCACAATGTCAAGACGAAAAATCAAGGATTTCATTCCAAAACGCGACATCCACCTACTCACAAACTAACTGCTGGTATGTCAGTAAACTACTTAATGGAAGTGATTGAAGTTATCAGCTAACTTGATGATTCCTCTTATAAAAGTAAAAATGTCTGAAAACTAGTTGAACTTCAAGCATCAATTCAAAGTGTTTCTCAGTGTTTTTGTTGCTTAAGTGCCCCAGTGAAAAGTTTGAAGATTTTTCTGCTGCATTTCATATCCTTTTGATAAAGTAATTGAGGGACAAATGAAAGTCGCCGCACTTTTACGCAAAACTCATTAATCTCGCAGCCATTTTGCAGCATAAAAACATTCCTCTGTCTCTCCATGGGAATGGGAGAAAAGACCAAGAAAGGGAAATAACAGAAAAGGAAGAAAAACAACAGGGCGTGCAAATGAAGAGAGTTTATGAGAAGGCTGAATAGATAAATCATGGATTCCACTGATTTGGTCATGGGACATGGTGTTGAATGGAAGTGAATGTGTGGATGCCAAAAGGCTGGGGCCTGTCTAATATTTGGGAGTCGGTGACAGGAGGCCTTTATGTGGGACAGTCTGACTTACACTTCCATAAACAGAGAGCAAAACATGTTCATATGTCGTGTGAGACACTCAACAAATGCACTAATACATTCCCAATGTGAGGAAGTACACACATACACATCCCCCCTACCTGCTTCACCACTAGGTATCAACACACACTGAGAAATACACACATGCATACACACACTGTACTGTAGGCCAGTCAAATAGTGAGTAGGCCACAATAGCTAAGCTATGGAAGCCCTGTCTGATTCATGAACCTCAGCCTTTGTCCTTAACTTAATGCCACGCCGGGAGGCCAATAACACACACAGACACACACACACCATCAGGAAAACCACGGGACCCTCTCTCTTCTCTCTAAGCCCCTTTATGCTCATGTATCGGACAAAAGCTGGGGCACTGCTTCTCTCCCAAACGCACGCACACACACACACGCACGCACACACACACACACACACACACACGCACGCGCACACACACACACACACACACACACACGCACGCGCACACACACACACACACACACACACACGCACGCGCACACACACACACACACACACACACACACAGACATGCACACTATTCATCTCCTTAATATCGCTCATCTGGACTGGGGAGAATGGTCGAAAGGAGTTTCATCCCCAACGATTGTCTCGCGCAAGGCTGGAGAGAGAATGCCACGTTGAAAAGCAGACGCAAAACAATTCAATAAGAAAAGTGACTTGAATGCGCCTTTCATCGAGCCAACAATGGCCGGCCCCACAATAGGCCTCAGGTTCGCCCCATGACGTTGCCTGTTTCTCATGCCACAAAAGATGAAGAAAATAAAAAAAAAAAAACAAAACAAAAAAAAAAAGAAAGAAAAAAAAGAAAAAGAATTGACTTGATTTGAATTGTGAGTGCCATGTCCAGGATGATTTTTCCCCCCTCTACTACAAATGCTGTGAAGTTAACTGGCACAGTGACGCTCGGATGACTGTAAAGAATGATAAATAAAAAGGCACTGGTGTCCTTAGATACGCAGCATGAAGCAGGAGCTCTTTCTCAGCTGCAAAGTGAGTTTTATTTGTGCAAAAGGATGCCATTTCTTTTTCAATATTATGACCATTCTGAGTAGAGAATGTTTGAATTTTACTACTGAATGTTAAGCATAAAAAACACAACACACGGAGTTCAAATCTCCCTAGCGAGGGGTTCAAGGCAGAGATGGACTCATAAGCGTGATGTCAACTTCTCTTTAGCGAATGCTGACCGTGTGTTTAAAGCCCTTTAATTGGTAAACAGGAGGACAAAATCTTGCTTTTTCTCGCTCGTCTTAACTTTCTTTCCCGCTTGTAGTGAATTAAAAGAAGAAGAAGAAAAAAAAAAAACATAACAATTCTTTCTTTCAACCTCCCCCTCCGTTTCATTTCACTTGCCTTCCTTTTTCCCAGCGCGAGAAGAATGATCGCGACAAACAATGGCTGTGAGAGTCCTGCTGCACTTCATGTTAATTTATACAACTAACTAATTACCGACAAAGGGTGGAAATCACATAAAGACGTTTGCCCGCTCCCACGCTAGGGCTGTGAACCTGCTGCTGTATATGTATGGGTGTATGTGTGTGTGTGTGTGTGTGTGTGTGTGTGTGTGTGTGTGTGTGTCTGTGTGTCTGTGTGTGTGTGTGTGTGTGTTTCAGTCCACAAATTCCCCTTAGGGATGTGTGCTTAAAAGTCGCAGGTCCATGTGATGACTTGCAAGGGTTGTATATGCCATTGTTGATGTTTATAGTGTGTGTGCATGTGTGCGTGTGTGCATGTGTGTGTGCTTGACATAACCCCCCAGATAGCAGAGCAGTAGAAGGATTAGGCAAAGTGAAGGGGAGGGGGGGGGCTGGACTGATGGACGGATGAACGAGACTGCCTCGATCCCTCCACTTCTCCGGCTCTTTTTTTTTTTATTTTTTATCCCTTTCTTTCACTCTCTCCTTCTTCTTGGCAGAATGTATCCGCCCTTCCCATTGTCACCCATTGGAGTGTATGGAGGCGTGAGGGAGCTCCGGTCACTGTGTGCTTGTGTGGCACAATGGCCTTGCCTAAGTGCTGTCCTATAAAATGCCTCAGTGCTCTCTAAAAGCAAGTCCCGGGTTCCCTCCCTGCCTTGAAAATAGATGAAGTGCTGTGTGAGCATGTGTATGTGAGTGTGTGTTGTGTGGCATCAGTCATTGAGTTGGCATTTTCAGTATGGAAACCAGTGCCTTGGAGCAGCGAGTACGCTCAGCCATAAAAACGCCATTCTGCTTGACCTCAAGGTTGCAGACACAGCTGTAAACCTGCACATTGTCCTCAGTACGTGTGTGTGTGTGTGTGTGTGTGTGTGTGTGGGGCTGAATGTGCATGAGTGTGTGTCTTGTTTCCCTGTACGCGTGTCCAGATCAAGGCCATAAAATATAAAGGCAAAGGTCTGACCCCTGAGCTGCACCGCGGCTCAGTAAAACAAGAATGTTGCCATTTGTTGACCCCAGCAACGCGACCGCCTGTAGAGGAAACTGACCAACCAGAGCTCAGTGCAGAATCAGATTTTCTATGTAAAGTTATCATTCACCATTTTTTCACAAAATGTATTTTGACATCACAGAAGTGGATTTGTGACTAATAAATCTTAAAGTGCTGCTGTATCACAGGCTTTTCTTCAGAATGTTAAATGCTGGAGGTCCACAAATCTGAGTAATGAGTGGGACTGGGTATCGATCAAAAATTTTCGATATCAGTACTGATACCGATACCTTGACTTCAATACCGATTCTTAACGATACTTTTTTCGATATTTAGTTTTATATTAGTTGTATACTAAGGCCACTTCAATAGACTAAATGTGATCAGA